>NW_002060970.1:59370-77623 GCF_000150275.1 Trichoplax adhaerens
CCTTCTACAGCAGCTAACATTCACGAGTTATCTTATAAAAATACTTAGGTGAGAACATCTATTAACTAGTTTTTCACAGTCGGACTACAATATGTCCATTCACAGAATCATTTCAGTACACATTACAGCACAGCATTAAATTTACTGTAACACATTTATAATTAAAGTAATTCCTATTGTAAGGAACTAGATGTAATATATTATCACTATATTATATTAACCAAATTTAGATATCTATTTCTTCACGGTAGTTCGTACCGTGACATCATCATATATTTAATAGTAAATTAAAAAATAGTGTTATATTCTTTACAACTTCAAAGAAAATTTACGATTATGCCAAATAGATCATGAAGACTTATCGAGTGTTACTGTGGATGCAGACGCACGCTTAATATTAACAGAAATCATTCAGCTACAGAATCCAACTGCTGATCTACAGTCCGAGCTTGGTGATATTCAAAGTCAGTCTTGGCCTTTACTAACCGACTTAAGCTGTGATCTTGATATAGATAAACGTGTTTACTGGTCAGATATTCTACAAATGCAGCCATCATCAAGTTCTTGCATAATTTCTATTTTAGAATCAAGTATGGACTCTGCCGGTGATGTGTGTGATCAAGCAAATAATTGTCCTGAATACTATACGACCTTACCCAGTCAACAAGAGCCTGATTGTTCGACAATTAATCCTCTAAAGTCTCCAATCAAGAATTCTATCAGTAATTTATCCTCTAGAACTCTATACGGTAACTAAAATAACATTAGAATTTTCAGTAACTACCGCGTGAGCTAACGCTTAGTAATGTTTTGATTTTATTTTTAACTTTCATTTTCTTTTCCGATACGATTTTATAAATAAAAAAATATTATTCAAGATACAACCTTGGATATGACTTACAGAACACCTACCCCAAGTTCAACAACAAAGTACATCACTCAAAGAAAGAATACTGGGGTAACAGTAATATATAATATTAGCCACTTCATTTCCTATAAAATTATTTATTCTTATTTGGAAGTAGAAATTAAATATATTAAATGCCAAGCATTAATAATTTAAACTTTTTTCACCAGCATGCTACATCGACATTTAATGGTAGCCAAGCCAATCAGATTCTAGCCTCATTTAATCAAAATATAAGCAAAACCACTGTGAACACAGCAAAAGTTCTAGGATATAGTCGAACATTGCATGAAATCATAGATAAAATAGATATGAAATCTTTATCTACAGCAGAAACGACAGATTTATCGGAGGTTTCATCACTAAATTAATCACAATTTTCCTGTAATCAAATGCTATAGTACCGGTATTAGATATCGTTATAATAATTTAATGTTTTCCATTTGTTTACTTCTAGTTCGTAGTTAAAATAGTTAAAAAGCTGGTAACTGCTGGAATAAATGGTAGTAATCAGGTAGAACATTGGAATTCCTAAAGATTTAAGATGTGACGTATAACGCCATATTTGTATACCAACACAAGCTCTACACTTAAAAATTATTATGCAGAAATAATGTTTCGATGAAATTTTTACCATTAAACTAAACTTCTTTTTTTTTTGAATAATTCTATTCGATTTCTTATTTACTAACATTCAAATATTACAATTCAACTTAAAGGATAAAATAGCATCAGATTATATGCAATTACTGGATCACTATTTTTTACGGGTTGCTGAGAAATTATCATACGGGGAAACATTTAATTTTACGGACGTAGAAACAGGTAATTTACAATTATGCCTAAAATTATTTTTTTTAGAAAATATAAAAGGTCCCATGAGTTAAATAGGAATAAATATATATAAAAATTATACATAGTGTACGTATAAATATATACAAAAAGTAAGGTAGTTATTTATTTCATAACATATACGTATAAATTTTCATAGACATTTATTCTTTGAATTACGAATTATTCCATTCAACATCTAAAATAGATTAGATTGACTTTAAAATAAAATTTACCTTGTGCTTACATTTTACGTTTTAGGCGATGTTACTATGGTCATATCTGTTCAACAAGTAGAAGCTTACAATTCGACCAACTATGAATTTGTCTTTAACTCTAAATCAGCTCTTCGAAAATCGGACGATGTATTAATAAATTTATCTAATATTATGTTTCGAAAAAGTAAGTTCAAGCTTTAACAATATCTATCGAGTTTCGGCGGATTGTTTATAATCATTTATTCATTAAATGTTTGACACCTTGTAAACAAATATTTTTTCATTCGTATTATAGATGAAACCGTTAAAATTATTGCCGGTATCTATTGGTTCCTGCAAGATACTGTAGCACGCGTTAATGATCAATTGTAATTTCTAAAATCTATATTTTTATTTATTGAATGGTATTTTAAACATCAGGCTGATATAGGTTTTTCTAATCATATTTAGAACTTTATCCTCGGATATTATATCCTGCAAAATAGAACCTTATCCTGTCTTTCAGGATAACGCAATTTTTCAATATCATGTTTCTTATCCAAATAAAGCCTCAAAGGTAAGACTTTTGAAAAGACTATTGAAGATAAAAACATTTATTATGAAAGGTTTCTACGACAGCTGCTTTGCTTTACATGACTAGTATTTTACGTTAGTTGCATAGCATTGAATCACAAACTAATTAACAAAATTTTATTTTATTAACTTATATGATATTAAAATAAATTACATTGATAAGTTAATAAGGTTATAGTAGACTAATGTCAATTTCTGTGAGCTTAGTAGATTAATTTGATTTCTTTCTGGTTTAAATCTACCCCTTAACTTATCCAGAATAGTGGAAATAATTGGAAGTGCATGTACTGGGACTTGCAATCAAGGTACAGTAAGATTGTTCTCTGAAGATAAAAAAATGCCAAAGCTGTATCGCCTTTCGATTAAAACACAGGAATTAGATTATATTTGCTACGCTATTTACTATCCTTGCTATTTTTTACCTATTTCTTCTTATTTAGGAGTTGGAATAATACTGGCTGTACCACGAACTTAAACTTGAATAAAGTCGTTTGTGTATGCAATCATTTAACTCATTTTGCTTTGCTATTACAGATTAAAGTAAGTCATGGATAAATTGCCTTAATGAATTTCTTTAAGCTTTATAAATTGATTCATACAAATACAGTTTTGAGAGCTAGTAACTGAAAAATGTTAAGATTCTTGATTATCACAATTAGAGAGTGGTGAATTACAAAATTACTTGAAAGGATTAGTTTGCTATTATTTTTTTGCAGATTTATATTGTTTTATACAGAGTGAAGCTAAGTTAGTATGATACATCTTCAAAATTAATCAGGAAATATCACCGTTATTTCAGTGCTAATAGCAAAAAATAAGTAAAATATTCAATATGAAACTTCTATGGTATAAGTTAGTTATACTTAAATATTTTCTGATCATTCTTCATTATTACGTACATATAATGGATGACATCTATAAACTCAAGAAAACTCAAATTTTTGTTGATGTAGTGGTAACAAATTTGCATATTTGACTTCATTTTCCTCATTATTTTCACTATTTTTGTTGTATGGTTGTCATTAGATTCGCATTAATACCACCTTGCTTAACGCTATCAACACTATAACATATGGTTGCTTGGGAACATCAGTCACTTGCATTATTTTCACATTACTAGTCTACACAATTTTTAAGTAAGACCTTGCCAAATTATCGTTTAGAATTAAATTTCATAGACTCTACTATCTGACATACAAATAGGAATAACTTCCAATGTTTTTTCAGAATGTTCAAGCTTTTTTCTCTCTATATAGAATTAATTCTGAGCGATTTGTCATACATAAGAACTTGTTGGTTGCTCTCATGTTCTCTCAAATTTGTATAATCACAGCATCTCAGGCTACTAAGTTTGAGGTGAGGTCTAAATCAAATACATAAGCTTCCTAATTTTGACTATACGATCTGCATGATAAGTGCTAGCAGTATTTTGATTTGAAAGTAATTATCAACTATTTATCACCATAAATAGGTGCTATGTAAAGTAATGGCCATCATATCGCATTTCTTCTGCCTTGCTTCCTTTTCTTGGATGCTGGTTGAAGCGGCGCATTTATATTTCTTAATTATTTCTGTATTCAACCATCGAAGCAAAATGATTTTATATTTTATATTTGGTTGGGGTAAGTCCAGAGACGACAGATTATTTTTTTATTTCTTGAATATAGACTAAGAGAGTAATGGTGTACACTCAAGAAATAGATTACTTTTTAAAGTTTTGCAATATACTTTAGACATCAAACAGATGAAATCTGAAAATCGGTATATGTTATTACCGTTGCATATCTTATGATTGCTTAGCTAAGCCATTAACGTCCATTTTGCACACTAAAATTATATGAGTAGATTAAATGCGACTGATTTTTAGAGTATAGCCTAAGTGAAATCATTTTTAGTTGAGTTTTTAAATTAAACTCCTTCATTAACTAAAAATCTGTAAGCTCTTAAATGCATGATTATCAGCATACTAAACACCTAACTTAGCTAAATTAATGCTAATTTTTAATTACATTACCCTAGGAATTCCAATTATAGTGGTTGGCGTAACAGTCGCTGTTCAGCATGAAAATTATGGCCGAGATCAAATGTAATCCATAATCTTTAAATGCCATTCCAAAGGATAGTTTCTATTTCTTAAATTAGTATTAAGTAATGCAAAATTCTTTCACTGATAAGCTACACCTTTAGTCGTTATTGTACTCAGCAAACAAAGCCTATATCGTAATGCTAACAACAGGATTGATAGTAAATTTAGTAGTTACTAGACGACTATCACTATATAAGACAGTGTAAGGTTTTGTTCAATAAATCTTAATTTTCTAAAGTTTTAAAGATTCTTGATCTATCAACCTCACACACTTCTGTTTCAGATGCTGGCTATCAACGAAAAACGGGTTTACTTGGGCATTTATAGGACCAGTTGTGGCAATTATAGCGGTTTGTAATAATGAAAACCCTGCTTAAAAGGCGTACCTTGTCTATTTTAGTAAATTATTTCTTTAATTATATATGATGCAAAATAGGTGCAGCTAAATGTGTTTGAATAGAATTAATTGTATGTGTGAAGTTAACTTATCTCAATCTATAATTGTCGGAAAAATAGATTAATTTCGTTGTCATGATTGCTGTGGTCAAGATTGCGGTAGCATCCAGCACTAAGAATATTTTCGCTAATCACGGCATCAAGAACAAATTGCGAGGAATCAAGTATGTTTCTATATTAGCTATGCTATTGAATTGCCTAAATCCTACCTTAATTAAAAATTTAGGTTAATACGGCAATACTAATTAGCTTATATTTATTAATATAAATATTATATTTTTATTTAATAATCCTGAATATCTCATAGCTGTTTTAGTAGCTGATGTTTTTTTCAGTATAATAAATAATATCGAATCAAAAGTTGTCGATTTCATTGACTTAAATTTGTATCGCTGTCTGATTCATTGGAAATCAGTGTCATATTTAATTTCATAATTTCATTTCTTTTTTTCATATTTTTCTTGCCTTTATTGCCTTTGTGATATCCTGGACTAAATAAAATCCAATTACATTTCTAGAACAATGGTCAAGGCGATATCAATACTTTGCCCAATTTTAGGCCTGACTTGGCTAATTGGGTTAATACCTATCACTCAAGAGACGATTGCTGTAGCATACGTCTTCGTTATCTTAAATTCCTCTCAGGTATATTAACGATCAATGTAGAAACTTAAAGGCATCTGATATCAGTTTTATTCCTATATGATTGCTGATACTAAATCAGAACTATGTATTCTTAAAATCTGTTGAAATCTGATAAGAATTTTAAATTGCGCTTTTTCTATTCTAATTCTAGGGAATTAGCATATTTATATTTCATTGCTTATACAACAGTGAGGTAAGACATTTTTAATATAGAATTAATTGATTATCGGATCAGCAACAGATTTTAAGAAAAATAAATCTTGCCAGTCAGGTGTATTAAAGTCTCAATTATATTCCTCGAAAGCTACTGGTACCAAACTAGATCTTATGTCTGCTTGTACCATTAGGTTCGCCAACAGTATAGAAGACTGATCCAAATGAGAGTTGTCTGTTCATCTCATGTAAATAAGGTATCACCGTAGCAATATTAGAAACTATTCAATACTAAAATCTAACTGCTCTTGATTATTAAAGAGTCATGTTAATGATAAAAGTGATGAACTTGGAACATGTTCAATTTCTCTAAAGCATTTGTTGATTTACGTGCACAAATTTATTGTTCTAAATACTAGAACTCATTAATGAAGTTTATCCGTCAGTGTATTTTCAATCTAAAATGAAAGTAAAAATAAGTTAAAAACTGAACCCAAATTTTCTATTACAGATCAATTCTAACGTTATTTCAAGTCCTAAATTTTCAACAAGTTCCAATAAAATCGCCAAATTAAAAGACGGTAAAGCATTGATTTCGACTGATATTAATTTAACTTATTCATTATTACGAGATAGGTAAAATTTCTTCAGCCAATGCAATGGTAACCCTTAAAATGCGAATGAAAGCTAATTACTTGTGTTCGATTTAGATTTAAATCTCTCCTATAAAATTATACCTTTGGCAAGAGCAATAGTAAGTTTTACTTTTCACTTTAATTTATACCGTGATTCTTTATTAATCCTATTCGATTGGCTGACCTAGCGATCGGATACATGATATTCGTGTCTGCTAAGATTTTATAAATTGTTCAAATTGTAATTAAACATTATCTAGGAAATTTATAATATAGCAATAAATAATTTAACCATTGAAGCATTTCAACTTTATTTTAGACAAAACCAATTAATGAGCAGGAAGAAGGAAGATTGAACTGCGCCTATTGATTTAACTATTGCATCTCTCCTCATGTGACACGATTAAGTACGACAATGTACATTGTTGTCAAGAGATTTGAGGAAAAGCAATTTTATGAACAAAATAATTGCAGTAGCTATTACGTCTTGAATACTTTGATTTAAATTACTAGCAAGTGTATAAATGACTCTTACGACACTAGCAGCAAGTGTTATAAATACAAGTAATTAGTAAGAGCAAGTAATATCATCAGATTGACTTGGTATCATGTTTGCTCTGTATACTAGCAATAAAATTTATTCTGCAATTAAATTCGGGTGTTGCGATCTGTAGAGGGTCGTACCTTTATTTCTTACCTAAGTGATGGAATTTCGTCGATATTTAAAATCATACAGTCGCATGCTGCCATTAGAGCACGATATGCTGTCATATTTTCTCTTCATAAACTTGGTTTGTGATGGTAACCCAAAAGTAGTCGCGGGTAATGAGTGATTAATCATCTAAATTCAATTAAGTTTCAATAGTTCTTGGAATATGCGAAAAATTGCCAATATTTATAGGAAATTATTCTTTAACAATTGGAAAATTCTTCTGATCAAAGTTTTTGATCTTTAAATATAATGTATTAACGGATATGAGAATAAAGAAATATCCATTTAAGCGATTATTGTGATTTATTTATCGTTTTTGAAAGGAATTTTTTCAGACTATTTGACGATACAAATTCTGCCAGGATTTGTGTTTATTTTGCAAATAAGAATAATTGAAGTTAACCTTATAAATATAAGTAATATCTCATTCGCATTAATAAAGTAGGCAATATCTTTTGTATAATACATATCATAACTTAACCAACTATTCGGCGGTGATACCTCCGAATGCAGACATATTCATTGAGTATCCTTTAATCTTACTTAGCTACGGTATCAGTTAAAATTATCCCCATAACTTTCTCATCTATAACATAAAAATTTTAAAATTACTTTAAGAACTTGCTAAAAATGACTATTATTACGAATAGAAATTTTAAATTAGGGATCAGCCAGCTAATCTAGAAGTCACTTTACGAGGCAAGCCTATTTAATAGTTAAAAGCTCTAAATCGGAGATTTTCACACATTAAAAATAATTAGTTTTTTCAGTCGTAAATAGGAATCGCTAATATTGCGAATATAAGATCCAGCTAAAAGGCTATTAAATTAATAAATACAGTAATAAAGTCCACAATTCTATATTTAGGCAGATCAATACGCAGCTAACCTTTGCAAAAAAACTAGAAAAGCAAGAATGGGAAACTGTTAAAAATAATATTAATTGCTTGAAGTATTGGCTAAATAATTTAGAAATTAAATATGCTTCAGTAGAAATATCTGATGGCAAAGAAAAGTTATTTTTGGAAGCTCTACGTATTCCGAAAATTTAGATTATTAACACCAATTTGAGTTAAATCACCATCGATATAAATAATATGGAGCATCAATTTAGAAATGCAACTTTTTAGGAGCAGAATAATGTAAGAAAATTGGTTTATATATATTACGAGCTAGAAATAACCCTAACTTGCAACAAGAATTTAGAGGGTAATTTCTATTCTATACTACTTATCTCAAACTTAACTTGCGAACTACTAACCTAAACTAATTGATTACTTATTCCTATCTCCACTACACCTGGAATTCTACTGTGTAGTAGTTCTATACTACTTACGGTCACACAGGGTGTAATGTAACTAGTATCGTGATTGTAGACTGCTAGCCATGTTTAGTATAATGTATAGTAGATATTATCCTAAGATATATTTGGTAGCTATAACTATAGACTGTAGTGGTATAGACTCTATGCTAGAGTACAGATGACAATATACAGTAAGATGCTGAGTTACTAATAAAGCTATAGGTAAAATAGAACTGTAAATCAGACATTAGGATATGGTTAATTCATTACACTTTGGCTGATGTGAATAATGTCTACGTAAGTACTGTAGTCGTATCCATATTGGATTAATGATGGTCCGCAGTAGAATAGTCTTACTAAGAATAATTTAACTATATGTAATATAAGGTAAAAGGTTGCCATGCAGATTGTAGCTGCGAATGCTACGAAAAGTATAAAAGCATGCAACTTTGGATTATTCTGTTAGTTCGTTGTAGAAGTCTTTAGTAGTAGTATTCGGTTAGAGTAGAGCTGTGTGCAGTTAATCTTTGTATAAGATTCAATAAAGCCCTTATTTTTCTAAAATTTGGAACCTCGTGATTGGTATTTATCACACAGGGATAAGACTATTTTAAGAATTTAGTATAGTTTTATTAATAGAGTAGCCGAAGCGCTATCTTATCACGAGATGAGGGGCTGAGCATTCGCTCTTACTTTTATACCCTACAACCGAACTTGTGGTACATACATAGTAATTTAATATGATAGCATTTACATGGTTCGTATACTCGTACGTCACTCATACTTCACGGCGAATATTTTTATAATAAAAATATTTACCAAATATATGGAGTGAGCTACGTAATAGTTACTAGTTGTGATAGTGTTATATACTGAATTAGGGTAAAAATATCTATGTTAGGATAATTTTGTTAGCCTATCCTTATTTAGTTAACTTCTAATTTTACAGTTCGAATCATTGTGATTGTAACTTACTTATCAGGACATATCGTAATCTGACTATTCTGTATTAGTCATCAGATGTCTATGTCCGTAAATACTGTTATCTGCATTAGGGAGCAATAGCTAAAATTAATGTCTAATTCAGTGAATAATTCTAAAGCTAATCGCACCAACTATATGACTCATGAGCTATTGAGGAAGAGTATATAAACGCAATATATCGTGTAATAAAGCTAATTCTTAAACTTAGTGTTTAACATAAAATACGAGGCGTCTAAGTCTTTGTGTAGTCTGCTAGTAGAGCAAAAGTGTTCCTGATAGTGCAGATATTGTTCCTTGATGCTAGGTTCAAGGAATGGACTTATTAATCGTACATTACGTTATCTTGTTGCAAAGCTGTTTTTGACACTAGAATACTAAATATTTTATTTTCCTACTTAAATGTTAACATATAAAAGAATCCGTCAACAAATGTAGGCAATAAACTTTTTAAAAATTAGCTGCATTATACGTAATCTGCCTAGATCTATAAAATTTTATAAACTGGCTTAGGCCCTTCAAGATTTCTTTTTAAAGTTTGCTACTAATTTCTCACAATTGCATTCCAATTAATTTATCTATTTTGAATGCTCAATCGCTACCTAAATAGCTACTATCCTATTTTTTCCCATCTAGTTGATTATGGTAATAATAGAATAATTGAAACATAACTTCTAAATTATGTCTCTAATTCTAGTGCGTTGGCACTTCAAAGCGGCATGATACTACAGATAAATATCTTGGATAATAATAGTTTATTTGCCACTAATGAATACCACCTGATGTATCATCATTACTTTAACAACACAAAATTTTAGGAATGTTCTGATGAATATCTTACCTTTTACAACATCAGTTACTAAAAGGGAATCTTTGAAAGTTACAAGAAACTCTTTTAGATGCCTTCTTTAAATCGATCAAATAGTTGGTAAGAATTATGTACTCTTGCTGTGTGAGAAATTTATGAAAGTAAGTAGTCATGATAAACATAAGTTTATTTAGCCAAAGTAATTGATGGCAGCATCGGTTAATTGTCTTTTCAATCATATTGTTTATTATACTAATTAATTACGTCGATTTCAAATTTAAACAAACAAGGAAGAAATCCAGTTAAATATCTGGCTGGACATAATTGGAATGCAGTGATACTATAATAGTATGAGTCACGTAAAATGTGAATAAAACGACACGTTATTGTTCTTGGGAGCTGATCTATATCTTACCATTAAATAAAAACTAGAAATTTGATACGTGAGATGATCGTTGGGATAGACATGATCCTTGTTAGTAGCGACTACAACTTTCTCCCTTGACTCAATTTAATCAGACTAGGCGATGTAAACAATTGACGCCGATAAGATTATATTAAGATTTAACTTGTTCAATTTGATCATTTATCTATAATACATTCCAAAAAGCTAAAAAATTAAGCAGATGTTTTCATTAACATTCAAATATCATCTTATGTAGCAATAATATGGATATAAATGTCGACAATACCTAGGGTAACTTGAATAATCAGATACACCTGCTTCTTATCAACTTTATATTATAATCAATTGAATAGCAAATTGATTCAATACTATGGCGTTAATTAATCATATCATTTGCTACTTGATTCTTTTTTAAGTAGCAACTATTCATTCAGATATAAATTGAGATACATTAATGCCTTAGTTTGAATATAGCAACTCTTGCATAAACATTACTTATGTAAAATCAGTATTTTATACATCGATTATGTTAGCGTAATAGATTTCATACCTCCATGTTTATTAGCAAGGTAGTCTAACAGTTCACACATAATACTTTTCATTACTCATTTAAAGGGAATCATTTACAGTATCGAATTTGGAAATTCTATAGCATTGAAAAAGTTTTAGTAATTTAGGAAAGAATTATTATTGCCTTTGGCGATACCGACGCCGCCGTGATAAGGATATAGTCAATTAGGTTAATATATCGGCTTGCAGTGGAAAAAATTGAGTTGCGGTGATAAGAAATACTAGCAAATTTAGCGGCATCAGTTAAAAACGATTATAACAGCACAATCAATTGCAGAATTTTACGTGGTATTTTGGTAAGTTACTTGTTATTCATTGAGGCAAATCCTGATAATATTTATATTTTCATTATCAAATGATTTGTTTTCATCTGGAATACATAACAGTAAAGTAATATAAAATTGTGACATATCTGAATTATATCGGCGGTATAGCTTTTATTTTCATTGCTTCACAACTTGATCCGTACTTAAATATATATGGCAAAATGGATCGAAATGGTGAATAGTTGATGTTTTGCAATCCTTCGTCAGCTTTAAAATGAGAAAGAAAAATTCGTAATACCAAAATTTCGGCTAACTACTAGGTGTTAGCTTTCAAATAATTAATGAGCCATGAGGTCGATAGAGCATTGAGCTATCGCTCATGTGGCAAAGGTCAACATCGATAAATATTAATAGTTAAATAATATTAGCTGTAAAAAAATTAGTTAAACTATCTTCGAATTATCGTTGATGGTACTATAATTAACAAAATTTGAGGAAAAACACGAAATACAGCACATTAATTGTGATTACATTTGAATTATCTAAAATCTATCTTTATTATTATGTATAGACGACTGATAAAACCTTATTCCTAACATACTTCATTCACTATTCTAAGGAATATGCGAACGATATTTAACCGAATATATTTGCTTTTCTTAAAATTAATTAGCCAGTTATTCGTTATAATATTACTTTAACTTTCTCCTCCTGATCATCATTGACTATATTACAGCTACGATAATGATACATTAATATATATGTTAAGGCCAAAATCCGTAATACGTAACCTATACACAGTTTGTGGCTTAAAATGAAAGTGTGGTTAGAATTTGATTTAGTAGCGTGAATAGCTACTGTAATCGCCTCACTGCTACACAGTTAGTTTCGTAACTTAAAGATCTTACTGTCTCAGACCGGCTTAAATTTCTGTACTATCATCGTTTCATCATCAGCCAAGGCCCACTAATATACTTTATTCTACGTAAACCGTTGCAGCTACAAAAATAACAAAAGAATCTAAGAATATCGAATGATTCATTCAAAGCTCAATACTTTAGAATTGAATAGAAATCGATAAGTTCTCATTCACCACCGTAAAATTTTATTTAATTCATTTTCATTTCATTAAGGTATAGAAAAAACATATCAGTCAAAATACTGTAATTAATCATGAAATGACTGTTATGATTAGGTTCTTATTCTTACAAATATTACACTACCTAATCAATATCGGATTGACAATGGCGTTTCTGTATAAATTGTAATGAAATGAAATGTGAGCAACCAAGCTAAAAACTTCAAACAAACTTTCATTCTACTTTCTTTGTACTCTGGTCGACAAAGCAAAACTTTGATATCAAATACAATTGGGGAATCAACCAATCAACAATTTATTAAGAAAATGTGATGGAGTGTCACGGTACGAACTACCGTGAAAAAATAGCTATCTAAATTTGGTTAATATAATATAGTGATAATATATTACAACTAGTTACTTACAGTAGGAATTACTCTAATTATAAGTGTGTTACAGTAAATTTAATGCTGTGCTGTAATGTGTACTGAAATGAATATGTGAACGGACATATTGTAGTCCGACTTTGAAAAATTAATTAGTAGATGTTCTCACCTAAGTATTTTTATAAGATGACTCGTGAATGTTATCTGCTGTAGAAGGGTATATAAGCCCGTCAGATAGTTGAGTAAAGCAGTTCTCAATTGTCTAGTTGAGTTTAGCGTAGAATCAAAGGCGTCTAAATTCTTGTGAGGTAGTTAAAGGATACTGATTTCCGGAGACTATAGTAATTTAGAGATTTGTTTTACGTTCTCCTTATCACGAAACTGGTTTGTGACACGGATTCTGATCAAATAACCTTCCCAAATACCTAATTCTAAGTGTAATAAGCAAAGAATTAAAAAAACGGCAGAACTGAAACTGTCAACAACCTAGCGACCTAACAAAAAGAAGAACATTTTAACTTACAACAGTTCGACCTAGGAGACCTTTAAAATTCAACAAGTTCTTCAAACAATCTTCTTTTGCTCTACTTTAAATTTTTTGATTGCACTATCATTTATAGACTTCGCAAAGCCATTCCTCAGTGGTACATGAAACTAAATAGTTATTAAGCAATCACTCTTAAGATCCACTTTAGAAACTACTTTGCACCACTTAAGAAAACAAAAATCATTCAAAGTTCAGACACAATTTATACATTATGAATTCCTTACAAAACACTATAAAATACGTCAATTTTCACTTATAACATAATTTCTAAATCATAAGACATTACAAAAGTCTAAAATTAACCTTTAAACATCAAGACTTAGTCATAAAAGCAACAGTCTAACTACTTAACAATCAACACAACCTCTGGCATTAGCCATCTTATTTTCTATTTTTTCAACTAAATTTTCGTAATGTAGCTTTCACGTCACGTCATAAATTCCCGTAGTTTCATATTCAAAACAAAAAGTTCAAATTTCAAAAGTCAACTCTTAAAACATTTTCCAAAAATAAACTCCGAAAATCGGAATTTTATAAAGATCACAGTAATCGCTTATCAAAAAATTTTATATTACAACTATGGCAACTTTTCTGACATTAGTATTGACAGTTGATGTTTTAGCATGAAGTTGTACGTTAATTGTACTATTATAGCCAACATTAAAGAACTTTACTGTCATGTTATAAATCCGCTTTCTCTATGGATAGGGTTTGTTACGAAGTTAAATTCATTTATAATCTCAATAGACTATCAAACGCCCTTTCTTTAGATTATGCGATTTCTCTTAGGTTATTCCTATAGCAATTTATATAATATCTTGTAAAATTGTAAAGAAAAAATGATGACGACAATAAGATTTTGGCAGGGCAAAACTGAAAGATACTATCACTTTCTAGATATTTTCTATAGTAAATGAAAAAATTTACGTAGTAAAAGCTTTAAAGGACTCTGCTTTTAGTCCTTTATTACATAATGACATAACGATTATGTACGACGATAACTGAGGGTGAACTAAAATATTCGCATCGCAATAGCGTACTTCTGTTTCCAAAAATTTATAGCTATTATAAGAAATATTCAATCCATTTAAATAGTAAATTAATCCATATTTTTTCAATACTTGAAGTACTATGAACGCGCTGTTTTAATACATCATCCAGGGTAAAATGATTGTGCTGTAAAATCCAGATATCTTACTTATATTTACAAACATAATCGGTATCTTTGTTGACACAAGGTCTAATAGAATTATAACTATTATAGATTTTAGATATTATCCAAAAAATTTTTGCAGCTTGAAGTACAAAATAATACAGATAAACGCCAGTGCTATATTAAAGCACAGTATATCCAAATTAGAAGTTGACTAAATAAGGATAGAATTATCCAACAAGATATTTCTACCCTAATACGGTATATAACATTGTCACAACAAGGCCAAATTATGATGTAATCCATTAAAATCTCTCTACCTTGACAGATTTTCACTTTACGGCTGGAGAAAATTCTTATTCTTCAAACAACGCATAGTAACATACATTACTACTAACAACGTTACATAAAATTTAAACAAAGACTAGCTTTCCACATATCTTTTATTTTTCATGTTAATATATTTTTTATTTTTTTGCCTAGAGAGCATGAAAATTCGTTTTAAGTACTTCATTCCGGGAGTAATGTGGATTTATTCCATCCAGGTAATTAATCGTCTGGTTAGAAATCAGTTTATGAACCATCTATAGTTACTATCAAAGAGAACTTTTAAAGATAATAAAATAGTGCAATATTGAGACTATATTCTGAACCGTTTTCGATATTTCCGCTGTCTATGCTCCTATTCTTAGTATTCTAATTTAATTTTTTACAGATGTACATTCAGCCAACTGCAGGTAATGTAAATCTTTTTAAACTGTATGTAGTTTCTTTAACTACTTTTGAAAATAAAATTAGAATAGCAATCACGTTAACCTAATCAAGAAGTGACTGACAGAAGCAGTACAAAAGCATTCAGTTTGCCACTTACCTAAATATACGCTAAAATTTGCCAACTAATCACTATAATATTAAATTAATGAATATAAATCATAGCAGATCATTTAATCTTATATTTTAGAATTAAAAATTCAATTAGATAATTTAAGCATTAAAACAATTTTTCCTGATATAAGAAAATTGTAACGAGAAGTGCAAAACATCTGTTATAACGAGGCTTTTAATTTCTATTTAAATACTTACTACATTATCAAGTATAAAATATTTATATTTTGTTTTCCTTTTATAAAGATAGAAACATTAGCAAATGAAGATTTTGTCGTAATCTACAAATATTTACAACAATTAAATACAACCAATTGTATAAGTAAAATATAACTGCAATACCATGGACAATTACGATTGAGTGTTTTTATTTCTGAATCAAATTTCATTGTCACTCTATAATATTTATTGCTAGCTCTAATAGTAACTTTAAAATAGAGATATAGCGAAGTTTCATAGTTAAAGAATTTTCGAAAATAATTTCATTTATGAAGACATTAGAATAAATTTTCTCATTTTGAACAGTACATAAGAAACAAAACCTGTTCTAATAATGTTAGAGTGTAGATCACACAAGTGATTTATAGTAGTAGGTTTATTATTGATTCTCTATCAATTGAGATCTTATGTAATAACAAAAAACTCTGATAGACCACGAAAACTTCCTACAACAGCAGATCTTTAAAAAGAAGGACTGTTACAGTGTTAAATACTGTATTACAGTAGAAATAACTATGTTAGGATAATTCTGTTAGACTATCCTTATTTAGTTAACTTCTAATTTGGATATACTGAGTTTTAATATAGTACTGACTTTTTAAGACAGTGACACTTATACACATACTGAAATTAATAGTTATAATAGGGAATGCAAATCATCTACTTACAGTTCGAATCATTGTGATTGTAATTTACTTATGGTAGACGGTAAATTATCATGAAAATGTTCCGTGATAGGACTGTGATATATACCAATCACGACATTCCAAATTTTAGAAAAATAAGGGCTTTATTCAATCTTATACAAAGATTAACTACACAGCCCTACTCTAGCCGAATACTACTTCTAAAGACTTCTACAACGAACTAACAGAATAATCTAAAGTTGCACGCTTTTATACTTTCCGTAGCATTCGCAGCTACAATCCGCATGGCAACCTTTTACCTTATTTTACACATAGTTAAATTATTCTTGGTAAGACTATTCTACTGCGGACCATCATTAATCCAATACGGATACGACTACAGTACTTACGTAGACATTATTCACACCAAGCAAAGTACAATGAATTAACCATATCCTAATATATGATTTACAGTTCTATTTTTACCTACAGCCATATTAGTAACTCAACAGCTTACTGTATATAGTCATCTGTACTCTAGCATAGAGTCTCTACCACTACAGTCTATAGTTACAGCTACCAAATATCTCTTAGGATAAATATCTACCGTACATTATACTACACATGGCTAACAGTCTACAATCACAATACTAAATTACATTACAAGGACATATCGTAATCTGACTATTCTGTATTAGTCATTACATGTCTATGTTCGTAAATACTGTTGTCTGCATTAAGGGAGCAGTAGCTAAAATTAATATCTAATTCAGTAAATAATTCCGAGGTTATTGGATTAACTATGACTCATGAACTATTGAGAAGTAGTATATAAATGCAGTATATCGTGAAATAAAGAAGAATTCTCCAACTTAGAGTTTAACGTAAAATACGGGGCGTTTAAGTCTTTGTGTAGTCTGCTAGTAGAGCAAAAGTGTTTGCGATAGTGCAGATATCGTTCCTTGATACGTGGTTCAAGGAATTGACTTATTGATCGTATATTACGTTATCTTGTTGCAAAGCTGTTTTGTGACAAGGACTAAGAACAGCAGCGACAGGAAAGTGTAGCCGCTTAAAATACTTTATTAAAGTTATTTACAACATAACAATTGCGAAAAACATCACTTGACACTTACAAAACTTAGTTTGAGAATAAAATTCTATGATTAGTATCATATTTTACGAAGCTGAAATCAACATACTTGAATTATCGCAAAAATTGCTTATATATAGCTATTGTTATCAGCAGTCCTAGATTTTGGTATATATTTAAGTTATATCTAATTCATTTCTAAAAAACCTGTTGACAACAATAAAGTTATAAATCTCTAAATGATAATAATTATATTGTTCCTAAATATTAAATTACACTATTATTTAATGGAAACTACCAATAGTACAGCGATTAAGTTAGTACTTCATCTACAATACAAACTTGTATCTATTGTAAGTTTAGATATTCTTATTGAAATTATGCTTACTAAAATAAATAGTATACATGAGCTATAGGAAATTTTGGTAAAATTTATTGGAGCTTGATTTATCTCATGATATTATTAATATAAATCTTATTTAAATGCAGTAACTGTTAATAATCAATGATTACTATATAGACGACAATTGTTAGATACCTTTATTCTTAAATGTATTGTTGTTGCCAATTATGACAAATGTACGGTATACTCTTTGTTTTAGTAACATACTAGATTTAAGCAAACATCAACTTCTAATATATCATATATTTATGAATACGACATACAGCTAATTGTAAAGTTACCAATTTTCTGCTATTTAATTTCATTTAATAGCA
>NW_002060970.1:77673-175112 GCF_000150275.1 Trichoplax adhaerens
TATTGCACATAAGTTTTGGCAGATATGAAAAACCTTTATGCCATAGAAAATCTTAGAAAAGTACTAAGAAAAATCAAAACAGAATAGTAAAATTTCATGAATACCTTACCTAACTTATTGCAAATATCATCACTTAAAACATACAGTACTTAGCACGACAATAAAGTTCTATGATTATTATTATATTGTATAAAGCTGAAATCAGTATACTCAGGATATCAGTAACATTACTTATCTGTGCTTATTGCTGTTAACAGCTCAAGATTTGGCATTATTTTTTAGCTATATCTAGTTTACTTCTTCACAAAATGTTAACAACAATAACTTATACTTATTTGACAGCTTCACTACAGCCAATAATTCCTTTCCGAAATTTTTACTTTGAAGTAATAATGCCAAAGGTTTTTAGCAAGCTTATTACCTTATCATAGTAGTATGCTGATCTTAATAAATGCATCAATATCTTCTTCACTAGATAAAACTTACAAAATTTAGCAATGAATACTTATACATACAAAATATGCATCGTAAAATTCACGAATATAACGATATCTATAAATGTTTTTTCCATAATTTTCCAAAATTAAATCTCGATAACAGTTTAATAATCATGCACTCCACCATATAAAAGTTTTAGAAATTTTCAGCGGACAAAGATGGCTTATAGCATAGTTAGTAAGCAATATTATAATTTTGATTAATTCGTTGAGTAGTCCTAATCGGAAACTATTACAAGAAGGAAGCAGCAATGGAAAATTTCATTAACGTACTTTCAGGGCTATGGTTGTTTAAATATATAATTAGACGCGCTTTTTACTAGCCCCACTTTCAATCCCAAAATTCAGTACCGAGCACTAAATCATCAACAACTTTCATAGTACAATTAAAAAAAAGAGATTAACTACCACTGCTAGAAAAATTAAGACACTTAGATATAACCAGTATCGAAGAAAATTTGATTGCTTTTTAGTCTGGCTTATATCTTCACTTTGCGCTATTAATTGACTGTTGTATAACTAAAGTAGTTGTACTGATAAAGTAATCGGTCTCAATCTGATGTACCTTTGATTTCATATGATAATTTCAAGTAAACTAAATTCGAGGGATTATAAAATTATTAGCTTGGCTTTATAAGAACAGATCGCTTGTTTTACTGTATATTAATTAAATTTGGCATGATAAAACAAAATAATCAATTGACATTATTTTAAATCTCTATAATAGCTACTGAAAATTATACACCTCTTGCGTGAGATTTAAAGCGGATATCTATATCAAAATAAGCTTACTTTAAATTTAATGCAGGATCTGAGCCTTGCCCAAGCGATTGGTACTTTTATGGCCCAGAAAATGTTTGTTTACACTTGGTTGACAAGAACGCTAAATTTCACATTGCTAAGAAAACCTGCTGGAATAATTTTACCGCAGGGCTCTTATACATCGATAGTGCTAAGAAGGAAAACTTCATTAAGACTAACATTATTGTCAATAAGCATACGTTTTATTGGCTTGGATTAAAAGACCTTGTTGGTGATGATAAACTAGAATCTCACCGATGGCTAGCTTCGAATAAAACCTTGGCGGAAAGCAATTATATAAATTTGGCAAATAATAGACCACCCAGGATAGATGCATATAAATGTATTATCATATATTTTCGACGGACGCCTGAATGGCGGGAAGAAAGATGCGGTAGTAAAAATAAATTCATCTGCGAAAAAGGTTTAGAAACAAAGTTAATCAATCTGCATTTAAATACAAATGAAGAGCAAATGCCTTCCTAAACCGATTCAAGATATAGGCCGAGCTGTTTTTTATCCGTTTCATTCCTAAATTCAGCCATTTCACGATAATTTATTTGTTAAAGTTGTTTAAAATGTGCTAAGTTATTTTCTTTAGCTTTATTCTTTGTCAAACACAAGACAAATTTTACGTAGTAATCACACCGCTTAGTTCTAATACAATTGCAGTAACGGTAATAAATTTATTAAGTCTAGTAATACCAATTTATAAGACTTCTTCTTGTAAAATATATTGACAGAGCATTGAATAATTTTTCTCTTTGCTTAGCTGCAAGTTCTTCAGCAATGGTATCCGCAACAAAAAGTTCCTTGGGTATGTATTTTGAATAAATTTCTTGCAGCTTACTATTTATTATAGTGATTTTCTATTCAAATTTTCTAAATATCATGGTATTGAATGAATTGCGGCATTTCATTCAGCTATGATCTCATCCTCAGAAGGACGATATAGTAAACATGTTAAATGATGCGATTACTCTTACATGTAAACATTAATTTCACGAATACAAAATTAACGTGCGTAATGATCGAAATTATTTATTCATTAGTTAGTTCTAAGTTTATGCCTTTCCTAGCAGCGATATAAGATATAGACTGTAAATTCTTCTAACATGAGTATAGCATGATTAACCAATATTTATTACTGCTATTGGAACCCAAACCTGTTATCAACTATAACAGCGTTTAATTTTCAACTTTATAATTAAATCTCAAAGCTATGTTCATATTAAAGTTAGCTGCACAGTAATTTATCTTGGTAGAAGATTTAAATCAGCTTATAAATAGTAGTAAGCAATCCCAATATTATATTATGTTGCAAGAAAAATGTTTGTCCATGCAATACATACGCTAATGTTACTTTATTTCTTATGCTGTGTTAAAGTATGATATTTACTGTGGCTATTTCTTAACAGTTGATTATGAAATTACCTCTTTGCAAAAAATAGCATCATGTACGATTATTAGGCCAGAATGAATACTCATAAATTAGAAAAAGGACATTCATAGAACTATGAAAACAACACTAAAAAATGATAGCTTGGCTGGGTATAATGACATTTTAAAATAAATATACTACAATTTTTACAATTTATGGATACTACGTAACATCAGTCCAATGATGTTAAGCAGCTTGTATAATAAAGACAGTCAGTACGATTATTACGCTAAGGTAGATAAAATTATATTCGCAAGTCACTAATTATAGTCACCAATTCTAGTCATCAATTCTAGTCATCAATTCTAGTCTTGAGTATTTCATAAGGCAGTTAATGTTGTTAATTATAAATTGTTTAGATTACAATTTCAATAGTGATAGCTGCTTGGTACGGTGTATAAGTTATAGTGACCATTAGTAGTTTGTAATCCATATACAAGGGTCTGCATGATGATAAATATACAGTTTCTGCCGAATATTTTGCGATTAATAATAAAATGATACCAATCAAACCCTCCTGTTATATCATAATAAAGATTACTATCTTACTGATAGATTACTGTACCTCGGGACTTGAATATCTATTATATTATAATTACCTTACTGACTATAATTATTTCTTACTAGTCGTATCTCAAATGATTCAGCCTTCAATGATGATATCGTGTATAGTCCATGTAGACCATACACATACATATTAATAAATACTAATAACTACCTATAATTCAGTTGTGAATCTATAAGTCTGTGTTTCACAACTTTGCTAAATGTATAAGTAACTAATTTTGCTCCTGCTGTATCCGCTCTACCGTAATATACCGTTGCTAATAAGCGTCACTGACTAGACTAGTTCAGTATATGACCTTATTCAGCAGTGAGTATATCCAGACAACTTCATAAATCATCTTTATTTGAACGATAGAATATACTACTAGAAAATGTAATATGAGAACTCATTCTATGATTAAAGGCTCCCTCTTATATACCTGTGCCGATTTCCGTCGGTGTAAATTAATACATAATTCTATTTACAACATACTCGATTTTGTATAAATATATTTATGATAATTAGTATAGAATAAATATATGCTAATTAATATTGAGTGCTTACTACTCTTGCTCCAATTAAGAAATCAACTAGACTTGTTAACTAACAACTCACAGTTACAAGTGTGACAATCTCTATTACACATTATACTCTTATTTAATGATTTAAATCGTCAGAGTCGCTAATGGAAATCCATAAAAGATTTAACATATTACAACTCTACTTTAGATAAAAATATGAATAAATATTTATTTATTAACAGTAATGGTGAACCGTAACACTGTGATAGTATAAGTCTTGCAAACATAACTAAACATATACTTGTAATTAGTGATAAATTTGCGATACTAACGAAAACCCATCATTTGCACTTAATGACACTAAGGGAATTTCACAGTCTACAGCTTTTGAAATTGAGAGCTTGTCATCACTTACGGCTATTCAAGATAATAGATTATCATCACCTATAGCTATTGGAGATAGTAGATTATCATCAAATACAGGCATTAAATATGGCAAATTATCATCATCTACAGCAATAAAAAATAATAAACTGTCACCTGATATAGCTGCTGAAGATAACAGATTATCATCATCTACACCTGTTGGATATGATAGATTATCATCAGGCACAACCATTAAAGATGGTAGATCATTATCATCTATAGCTTTGGAAGATTATAAATTATTACTATCTACAGTCTTTAAAACCACATGGCTATCAGCATCTACAGCTACTAAAGCTAATAGATTATCACCAGATACAGCTATTAATAGTAACAGATTATCCCCATCC
Source organism: Trichoplax adhaerens (assembly GCF_000150275.1). NCBI lineage: Eukaryota > Metazoa > Placozoa > Uniplacotomia > Trichoplacea > Trichoplacidae > Trichoplax > Trichoplax adhaerens. The sequence goes on from NW_002060970.1 coordinate 82,257, forward strand.
ACCACCATTGAAGCTGATAAGCTATCTTCATTTACACTTTCTGAAGACAATATATTACCACTATCCTTAGCCATTAAAGATACTGAGCTACCTTCATGAAATAGCGTAATATTGTCATTAGGTAAAATCATGCAAAATTTTTATCAGTTTTCGAATTTATATGCTTTTTTTCTATTATAAATAGCATCAATTAAGACATGTAAGTTACCGATTTAATTTCTGAAAGGAAGATTGTAGAAAAATAATCTATAATGATCATTTCTAATTTTAGCAATGCCCTACATCTTTAGTGGCTTCATGATATATATAACTACCTCTTTATACATGCAGTAAATTAGCTCATGCAAGAAACTTCTGAATGAAGGATAGTTAATAATATATTACTAACATTACAACTACTACTTATTTCGACATAAGATGGAGAAAGATTGATGGCCTTATAGCCCTTCTCCTGGAGGTTATAAGCAAATGCGATTATGCAGACTATTTATACGTTGCATATTAAGAATTTGAAGCATCAGTTTCAAAATTGCTATTCTTAACCACTGTTCACGGTCTTTACAACTATTATATATAATCAAAAAGCTTTATTATCGATACAAAATTTGATATTAAGAAGCTTTAAATCGCATACATTAGTTCCAATATTTGACTTTAATTAAAATCACATTAAATATAGCATAAAATATGACCTTTAATTTAGGCAGATAGTTAGATGACCGTGCGACCAGTGACCATAAGTAGAGGGGCTGCGAAAATTATATTAATAACTCGTGAAAAAATGACGGATTCAATAGTGGATAAAGAATATGATTTGCTATTTTTTTTAATTTGCTTCATTTCTTTATAGCACCACCTTTAGAATCTCAAGTAACCATATTGTCCAAATATTCCAAGACATCGCCTTCTGAATCATCTAGTGCAAACCTTTTCGCTACAGGTGAGAGAGTATGTGAAAATTGACGAAACTTTTTATTTTGGATTTATGTTGCTAGTACTAAATACAAAGATACGTTTTGTAAACGAATTTCCCTGAATATTATGATGTACGATGAACCTCTAGACCAAAATTTAGCAAATTTCATGCACTATTTATCCTATAAATTCAAGATAGATCTGCTCAATCGAATCTTTTGAGTCACTTTCTATAACTACTTTATTTGATTGTACTGAATATTAATAATATCTTCTCATATAACAATACCGGCCAATGTTATTTGGTAAAATGCAATCTATTGTAGAAGTATTTGTTTAGGACGAAACAACAACTCAAAAGATGTAAAAGTGGCAGCATAATCATGTTTAACACAAAAATTTTCTAGAATGAAATAGTTGTAGAAGTATACTTTTAAATATACCATTTACAGTTGTATATTAAAGATAAACACGCATAGACCTTTACACACAAAATTTTAGAAGCTTTATCATAAAGACTAACAATATCTAGTTAATTTTTTATCGCATATTTCCTTCAGAGTCCTTAGGATTTTCAATTTCTACTCATACAGAATTAGCTCAAGAATCGAATACTTTGCTCACAGGTACAAAATATCAAGTAGAGAACTAATAATTTAGATACATAATCTGCTTTCAGAATTCGATTTATCTAATTACACTTTTAATTGTCTCTGATACTTTTAAAAATCTACTGGTGTTACTACTATAAAATTTGGCACGTTATTGATAGGTAATGACTTATCAAATGATACTTGCCCTGAACGATCTTAACTGTTGTTTTAATTTGAAATAAATAAAATTTAATTAAGTTGAAACTATTCATATTTACAGATTCAACAACTTTATTGGACTTAAAAGGTAGTTTTACTGCCTTGTTGATCGATTTCAGCACTTCAAAAACAGGTATATTTACTTTTCTATTACCTATATCATTTACTAGGCTGCAATTCTTTAATAAACGGAAATTATGAAGTTATAAGTCGTAAAATATTTGTCTAAAAGTTTATAATCGCTCTTTCGCCGATTACTTTCTTAGAAGTAAATATTTGCTACCAACGAAATTAAGCATTTATCTTTCTAAATTAGAAAAGTTTTTTAATGTTATGATCAAATTTACGATTAAATATGAGAAATAAATTGATCTGGTTTATATAATTTTTTGTCAAGATATGCAAGATATTTATCAGTTCTTCACTACTGACAACAAATCGACCATCGCAAAATACACTGCAACCTCAGATGTACAAGAAAAAGTAAATACCAATTTGTATAGCTCTGGAAGTACATTCACATTTGATTACAACAAGAAAAGCCTCTCTTCCAGAATTGAACCAAATATCTATTTAACTACCGTTGACGATATTGAGTCAGCTTCCTCGTTCTCTCAGCTATATTCTAGCTGTTATCAGCCGTCCATAAGCCACTGGCCTACATTTTCGTCACAATCTATCTTGAATAGTAATCAGAATATCAATACAAATGCAGATAGACTCAATAGTGTTTCCTTCAAATCCTTAGCCGGTAAGCCATAGAACTTCGTAAAGTAATAAACTAGTGGAACCATTTAATGTAGTTACGATGTTAGCATTGTTATCGATTCATGTTACAGTGTTATGCACTGTAATATCGAGATTATAGTAGAAACATCTATGACAGGATAATTTTGTTGATTTACCCTTATATGAACGGTTTCTAATTTAGATAAGTGATATTTAAGTATAGCATTAGTTTTTATGGTGATATATACAGCCTACTGAAATTAATAGTTTAATTAGGAAATCGAGAATAATCTTTTTAAAATTCAAGTCACCGTGATTGAGATTTAATTATGGTAGATTGTATATTATCGTAGAAATGTTCCGTGATTGGACATATTGTAATTTGACAATTTTGTATTAGTCATTCGATGTCTATGTTCGTAAATACTGTTGTCTTCATTAGGTAGCAGTAGATAAAATTAGCTTTAGATTCACTATCAGATTTCAACATTAATATTACTAGCTAGAATGCCTTTGCTATTGTAAAAGAGTATATAAAAGCGATACATCGTATACTAAAGTTAGTTCTTATGATTATTGTTTAACGTAAGATACGAGGCGTCTAAGTCTTTTTGTAGTCTACTGCTATAGGAAAACTGTTCCTGAAAGAGTAGATGTTGCTCCCTGATACGTGGTTTAGGGAATCGACTGATTGATCATGCATTACGTTATCTTATTGCAAAGCTGTTTTGTAACTATTCATAAATAAGTAATCAATAATTTTTTTAATTAAATTGATTAAACTTGCCTAATATTCAACAGCGTCTACTGACATCGATGTAACTACGCATCAGATCCCCTTCCATCCTACACCTACAGACCAAGACATTACTTTTAATCCTTTCGAGGAGGTGCTATAATAGTTATCTCTAATACAAACACGATGAAATCTTTTACTATATTTGCATTTGTTATTATTTTAGTATTCTAAAGTTCCTATTGTAACAGCAAATGATACACTCAGGGCATTAGCAAAAATTAATGAAGAACTAGCGATCCATCCAATTCTAACAGTTCAAACAGCAAAGATTTACGGTCAAGGTTTAAATCAACTTATATCCAAGCTTATCACAAATGCATCAAATACTGAATTAATTATAGCATTATCACAGGTAAAATAAGTATTAGAATATGAGTGAAATTTAGTTTATTGCATCTTTAATAAAATTAGAATTAATTCTAAATTACGTACATTTTTTTAATTTCAATCTGAATGAATACTAAAATAAGTCTATGATCAAAACGGTGGAATCTGTCAGCCGCACAATTTCAGCTCAATCTGATAAGGTCTGCTAATAGCTTAGTTTTCGTAATAGTGAATTTTTACCGTGTAAATATTGTGTAATATTCTAAATTTTGCATTTTAATTTAATTTGTTAAGGTCAATAATTTAAATAACTATCTCAATGATGCAGTATATGTGAATTGTAAAACAACCTATTTTTCATATTATTCTTAAGTACCAGTCGTGAAAATTTCGTAGTAAAAGGAACTTCATTACAGATTTTTGTTAGATTTCTACAGTTTTCAGATTATGATTTCAACTGATACCATGATCATATTTGTACCGGTTGTAGTTAATTATAAATCTGATTATCCTATTGACAAGGATTGATAGTTTTCAAAGTTTAGGAATAATATAATTTTCCTGTAGATGCATCCTCAATAATTTAATTTTATTATATAAGAATTTCTTTACATCTCCGTGCATCATTTCATGTTCTAAACTGCCGTAGCATGAACTTTTTAATGCTATCAATTAGTTCTAAACGTATATAGATTAAGAAATTTAGATTACACCTTAATATAGTTACTCTCAAATGATTTCGTCTATTCCTCGATTTGGTAAGCAGAAAATAGAATTATCTATAAATTATACGAAGATATTGGACAGATTTTTCTTACGTGTGGCCGATAATTTGTTTCTGGGTCAATCATTAAACATAACAGACGGCGAAACAGGTAAAATTATTATGATTCCAAGTAATTTTAGAAATTATGAGTAATATCTAGTAGCAAATATAGTTAAACTTGATTACAATGTCCAAAAATTTTAAAGTGGTCAAGATTCAAAATTCGAAACTTTTGGATTACAGAATATTATTAATAACTAATTATGAAAACAGCCAAAATCAAGAGATTTTATTTATTTAATTAACCCGTTAGTAAATATCTATTTATTAATATGGTTATAATGATTAGGAGATACAATTATCAAAATCCAAAAGCAGCAACTTCCTGCCAATATTTATCATAATTTTACTGCAGTATTCAACCTTACATCTTCAAACCAAAATGGGATTACGATGCATTTATTCAATGTTTTCTATAATCAAAGTTTGTATTGAATTAAGATTCTTTCTCATGCTAATTATCAAAAATTTGATTTGAAACCTAGATTAAGAACAAATCAACTTATAGATGAATTTGCACTTGAGTATTAGACAATCAATACTTATACTATACTACTTTGTGTAGGTCAGACCATTAATATTTTAACCGGAATTTACCCCTTTTTGCGGAATGAAATTACACAAGGAGCTGCAAGGTAAGTCAATTTTGATATTTGCATATCTAGATTTTTTTGGCAATCGATACATGATTAAATTTTGTGGAGACTATCAAATTATAATTAAGACATAATAGCAGCAATGGTAACTAATTTCTTTTTACTTTAGCGATGATATTATTTCCGATATAATAACGTGTAAGATAGATCCGTATCCACCAGGGGAATCAGAATTAAACTTCCATTATAGTATTATCAAATCGGAGAATATTCCGCATCAGTATATCAATGTAAGGGGTTAAAATGTGATTTCAAGTTTGGTCAATTCAATTTTATTAGGAAATGCTCTTATTAGTACATCAGTTTTTAAATATCATATCTTTTTAACTATTTCTAAAATCTCTTAATTGTTGTAATGTAAAGATATCAAAATAAATATAATTGAAGTTAAGAGAGCGCATTTATAGTACTAAATTCAGTTCCATTAGTGACTTTCTGATTATTTTAAATCAAGCAAAGAACGTTAGCAATCAGTTTTAAGCCGACTAATGGCAAAGTTTATGTTTTGATGTGCTAGCTACTAGTATAGTAAATCAAAACATATTTCACAAGTGAGTTTTAACTCTTTTAGGGCACAAAATCGCAGGTACTTAAGTGCGTTTATTTAAATCTTACAACAAGGTATGTTAATTTAATTGCTGATTTAAGTATAAAAAATCATTAATATACAGCATAAAATAATTAAACTGACCTTCCAGCGATTTAAGAATCATTGTAACGTAATTTTACCTTACATGATTATATGCATATGCCAAACAGGAAATGGTCTCATTCTGGATGCACTTTAAATCCTGAGATTTCGAAATATGCCATGTGTAACTGCAATCATTTAACACATTTTGCCATCATGTTTCAATTCAGTAATGTTAGTAGATGTAAACGGATTCTATAAAGGAATTAATAGATTCCAATTTATAATTGCATTTTGACGGTCAGATATTTAATATGCGGTCCAATAACTGTATAGTATCTGTAGCAATGTATTAATTGGTCATTTTATATCTGATAGCTCAATGATGTTCAATCGCTACTGGCTCCAATTATAATTATTGAATATATTGGTATCGGATTTTCCATAATTTGCATTGCTATGACTCTTATAGTTTACGGAATTTTAAGGTACTACGCCAATTTTCAGTAATGAAATTGTAAAATATACGTACCCTATGCTTAAATAAAAAATAATACAATAGCGTGAAGATACTTCGTAACTATACTTACTTTTAGCCTGTATTGGTTACCTTTTAAATAAGTAATTTTCCGTAGAGATTCAATTTAATAAACGTAGTAATGAAATAAAATAAAATATTCCCAATAATAAATCATTCCTCTTATTTTCGGTTTATTAGGCTTAAATCTGATCGATTCATAATTCATCGAAACTTGCTAGTCGCTTTATTCTTATTGCAGTGTTCTATTATAGCTGGATCTCAATCAGTAGAAAATAAGGTAGACTGGTTTAAGACATATTTTCTATAGAATATTCTTCTAAATATTAAGTTGGTAACACGCTATGATCATAATTATTACTAGTAAGCATATACTAGTTATACTTCGCGTACTGTATATATATATTATACATTCTATACGTACTTGTACTTTTTACTTTACTATTTTTAAAAACAATTTTATTGCCTTTAAAAAATGCAGAAATTATCATTTTCTCGTTAATAAATAGAGCAAATCACTTATACTTAAAATTTCATTACTATCAACCATGTTTAAAGCTTTAATTTAATCTTATACTTATAGACTTTGCTGTAATTATTTTTATTTTTTAATTTATATTTGCATAGACCTAAGCAGTGTGTCCTAAACCTATTTTTTTGTTTGATTGCGCGTTATAGAATCTGTGTACCACAATGGCAATCTTGACACATTTCTTTTGCGTAGCAACGTTCTCCTGGATGTTAATCGAAGCTATCCATTTGTATTTTCTCATCATCACAGTCTTTACCAAAAAGAATCGAATTTCAATTTATTACTTCGTCGGTTGGGGTACGTTTTACAAGCGTAATCAATCTTAGACTCAAAGACGGTATAGTAAATGCACCGTATTTAGACAAGTTTTCATTGCAGGCTTGCCGATTATTACGGTTGCAGTAACATTAACGGCCAAATTTGAAGGTTACGTAAACGATACGGGGTCAGTAGTGGCGAAATGCTAATATCATAAGCCAATTATCAAAAATTTCATTGCTATATCTATTATAAGAATTCTATTAGCTAGCAAAAAATGATAAATTTACAATCAATAATGATCTATGAGCTTTAAGGTCGCAATAAGATATTTTAAATTCTAATTTCTCTATAATAAATTGGCCATATTTTATATTGGTTTTATAATAGGATTTCTAATTTAAATAAATGCTGGTTAAACTTACAAGATGGGTTTAAATGGGCAATCGTAGGACCTGTTATTTCAATTATTGTTGTGTGTATTTAATAGGCAGCGTACTATAATAGTATATTTCTGAAATTTATACAGCATATGTATCTATTTATAAATTCATAAGGTATCAAATTTGATTTAGAAAAGATATTTAAAAGAAGGATCTTTTAATTCAAATTTGTATTGTCTTATATTATATAGGTTAATACTGTCGTAATGATTTGTGTAGTCAAGGTTACTGTTTCATCTACTATAGCTGATGCTTATAAAAATGATAGCCGTAAAGGAAGATTGCAGGGTACTAAGTAAGTTGAAAAGGAGACATATTAAAAAATTTAAATGATTTATTCAATAGATAAAAATTAAACTTATTGAACGTTTCATCCATAGATCAATGGTCAAGGCTAGCGCAATACTAACGCCTATTCTAGGTCTAACATGGCTGCTGGCTTTAATTCCGATTACAAAGCAAACCATTGTATTTACCTATCTCTCCGTCATATTAAATTCTTGCCAGGTAATAATTTATGGATGTTACTTTTGAATAAAGTCGTATAATTGCCAATATATATGCAAGAAATACATACTAGTGTCACGGTACGAACTACCGTGAAGAAATAGCTATCTAAATTTGGTTAATATAGTATAGTGATATTATATTACAACTAGTTACTTACAATAGGAATTACTCTAATTATAAATGTGTTACAGTAAATTTATTGCTGTGCTGTAATATGTGCTGAAATGATTCTGTGAATGGACATATTGTAGTCCGACTGTGAAAAACTAGTTAGTAGATGTTCTCACCCAAGTGTTATTATAAGATGACTTGTGAATGTTAGCTGCTGTAGAAGGGTATATAAACCCGTCAGATAGTTGAATAAAGCAGTTCTCAATTGTATAGTTGTTTTAACGTAGAATCAAAGGCGTCTAAATTCTTGTAAGTAGGGATACTGAATCCCGGAGACTATAGTAATTTAGAGATTTGTTTTACGTTATACTTGTCACGAAGTTGGTTTGTGACAACTAGATCTTTCGGGTCTCTTCTCTATCATACTGGTATAATCTATAAAGTAGAATAAGTAGGGATTTTTCAATAGTGCTCACTGTTCGTACTAATTATTTTGCATGATCAAACCTTTGATTCATGGTCTTCGATGTATTTTCTATATCAGCGTATTACAAATATTTTACCTTATAAAAATTCTTTCTGATCATTTTCAATATCTGTATAATTCTTTATTTGCTGTTTGCAGGGTATTACTATCTTCGTGTTCCATTGCGTTTTAAGTAGTGAGGTAAGATTAAAAATTTTTAACAATAATAAGCTATTACAACTGGCTTTTGAAGTATGAAGACGCATGTTACAGTGTTATATACTGTATTACAGTAGAAATATCTATGTTAGGATAATTCTATTAGACTATCCTTATTTAGTTAACTTCTAATTTGGATATACTGTGTTTTAATATAGTACTGACTTTTTATGACAGTGACACTTATACACATACTGAAATTAATAGTTATAATAGGGAATGCAAATCATCTACTTACAGTTCGAATCATTGTGATTGTAATTTACTTATGCTAGATTGTAAATTATCATGGAAATGTTCCGTGATAGGACATATCGTAATCTGACTATTCTGTATTAGTCATTACATGTCTATGTTTGTAAATACTGTTGTCTGCATTAAGGGAGCAGTAGCTAAAATTAATATCTAATTCAGTAAATGATTCCGAGGTTAATTGTATTAACTATGACTCATGAACTATTGAGAAGTAGTATATAAATGCAGTATATCGTGAAATAAAGGGAATTCTCCAACTTAGTGTTTAACGTAAAATACGAGGCGTTTAAGTCTTTGTGTAGTCTGCTAGTAGAGCAAAAGTGTTTGTGATAATGTAGATATCGTTCCTTGATACGTGGTTCAAGGAATTGACTTATTGATCGTATATTACGTTATCTTGCTGCAAAGCTGCTTTGTGACAACGCAATATATCAGAACAAATTGTCGGATATTAGAAGAATGAATTTTGTTTTTTGACGACTGTACTACACAACCAGAGAGTATGATCAATTAAAAAGTAGGAAACTGAAATATATTGTCTAACAGGTTCGTCAGAAATATACGCTTTTAATATCAAGGCGAAGTGCCGTACAATCTTCGAATAAGGTAAATAGTATAAGGATAAGGTTGATTCATTATTGTACATCAATTAAAAGTAGCGATATAACGTATAAAGCGAAATAATTATATAATAAATTTTTTTAATGTTATTATTGTGATTACCAAGCTCTTTTTCTTAAATACGTAGGCTTCCTTATTTATTGAGGACAACGCAAACCTAAAAACTGATAATTCAGTAAAGAAAGGCAAGTCATTGTTCAAGCTATTGCATTTCTACTAGCAAATGATAATCGATGTTTAATCTCATTTATATCCTAGCAAGTATTATGATAAAATTTCTGCTTAATTAATTTAACCGAGATAGAAAATAACAAAATGTACGTCATTATTACGTAGATGATTTAAAAGTGGTACGGATAACATCGGTAAGCTTGTATTGCACTAGCTGAAAAATATTCTTAGTAAAAGGTTCCATCAATAATATTGCGAAAATCATATAGACATGTTAACTTTGTTTGATACTTATTAGCTTATTTGCTTATATCCCTCTCTCCGACTATGTATATAAAATATTTATGAACAGTCCAGATCTCTGACCAACCACAAAGAAAATTATATTAATCACCCTAACTAAAGAGCTTTCGTGAAACAAAGAGAGAAGCTAGATTTTGTTTATTGTCACGGTAGTGAATCTACCGTAATGAATGATATCTTACTTAATTTAGACATGTATACGTATCACGATAAGATAGTTATTGATTTGGATATGTGCATGAATTATTTTATGACTTAATATAGCCGATACAAACCTGTTCCTGATACAGGTTAAATTATACTAAATATAGTATATGAATTGTCAATGGTAAATTTAATATAAATCCTGTTAATTATAAGCTAGAGCAAACATAAAGTTAATCTATAGTAATATTAAAAATTCATTGGATTAGACTAGCAGTCATTTAATGCATTCACGAAATCTTATTGATCGAAATATATTACACATCGTAAACCGAATAAAGATATAGTTAGAAGATTCAGAAAGTGCATTTCTCAGTTATTGTTACTTGTCTAGGGTAATCTAATTAGTTTAGATTAGGCAAGTGTAGTTAAGTAACAGTTTACAATACTTTAAATGAATAAAACTAAGTAAGTTGGCTATTACCTTTAATATTATTATCTGCAAGGATTCAATATGTTTGGTATTTTATGGCACTGATTTATTTCATACGGTAACTGTTTTATAAACTGCAGTTTATAACATCCTATAGGATCAAGTACAATTAACCTTGCAGAAACTTTCAGCTAAATTATTGTATATGTATTATGGTGTATATGCGACTCCATGCTAATTACATTTTTAATGACAAATGATAAGCTGATGGAGATTGTTATAATTTAAAAAGTATGGACAGGAAATAGCTTAGTAAAAAATAGATGCAATTTTTTGCAACAATTGTAGCACACTCTATTTGATAGTCATAATAGATAAACGCTAATGCGAGACTTGAAAGCTGAAAGTGCTATCGTATAATAATTGAAATATATAGAAATCTATCGTATCTCATTTGCAAGAAATATTTTGATAATTAATGTATTTGATGTCAAACAATTTTCTTGTAGACATAATTGTCTAAGCTGTAATGGTGCAAAGCTAGAAGAATCATTGCTTCATTATGCAAAGGCTATTTAGACTATAACCGGATAATTTAACGCACACACTTTACCGCATTGTATTAATTTTACGCTGTATAGGATTGAATGCTGTAAATATTTAGTCCACCCTTGTTGTATTAAAACAGGTACATTACAGCATTAGTTTAAATTTACGGTGTATAGGATTGAACACTACAAAGTATTCAATTCATGTCCGTAATATCAAATCCGTATTGACATTGTTTTCGTCCTATACTACACATTGCACAGAGATAAATTGTCTTAGACCCTGTTGGATCAAGTCCTAGCGTATACGATTAGAAGTTACTTCGTAAAATGGTACTTTACCAAATAATATCGGGTTGTCATGCATTACGTTTCTTGATGTAACTTATAAAATGGTACATATACTCGTATGTAACAACGAGAGTATTGTAATCGATGTAAAAATTACTTTTCCTATAGGATATCGTAGATATCGACAAGAAATAGTTATTTTAAGCTTCATGATAACGTATTAATGTAGTAGACATGCATAATCATTATTCCGTTACTAGTCTACATAAAATATCCAACTTAATGAAAATAATAATTGCAAATAATTAATTTTGACCTGACTAAATTCATCATGTGCAATTAAATAATCATTTATACATCTATCTTTAAGGAGGCATGCTTGCACCTTATTTGAATATCATGGAGCTTATTATGCAATTTAAAATACGGTGATATGTACTAAATGTTTACCAGGGTGGAAAAACTTCCTAAATTTCCGATTAGTTATGGATTATATACCAGCATTCTTGTAAGCATAGACATGTTTATGTATCTATATGCACAACTTTATTGACTTGCCAAGCATGATAATATTTTTCAATTCATAGCTAGTTGTATCTTGAATACGAGTATACAATTACATTTCTTATACTCGCCTAACCCATCTTTTCGCTGAAAAAATTCGGTAAGCTTTACATGATCTTCGATACAATCATCGGTTGCAATCTAGTATCCAGTATTTGATCTTCTTCGATAAAGAATATTCCAATTGTATAAAGCCTTGAAAATATGAGGTGAAACTTGAGATACTTTCTATCTTGATTATTACTTAAGTGCTAATAACTTAGTGCATAGACATAATTTATCTCATTTGTCGATGTCAGCGGCGAAAAGCTTTATCTTAAATCACTATTTACTTTGATTTAAAATGAATTATAGTGAAGCTTTATCTGGACAAATATGTTTGAAGCCGGTAATACTTTAGCCAATCAATCAAAAACCAATCAAAAAGTTTAATAGAATTTTGGGAAATACTTTAGACAATCATGTTTAAAATTTTAAAAATGTTGGTCTGATCCATTTTGCAAATGTAGAGAATAATAACACACTAGTAATCGAATACTATTGAACTTCCCTAATCATCTTTTAGCTATAGTTACCTACGATGCTACGATACACTTATAAGACTGTACGCTGAATACGATGTATTACTATATATAGCATTAATATATTTAAATTGCTAATGTGTGTTTACTTAAATTCGATATCACCTGAATTTGGTAAATTACAAACATGATATTATCACATGTTGCATAATAATAATCGTGATTGATTATGTATATTATTCTACACAAATAATATTCTACACTTGATAATTCAGTATGTTAATGTGGATTGTGTTACGTACACTAAGGAATCCACTGTTACACAAACTTGCAATAACATTGCGTTATAAGTTTAAACGGCGCACGTATATAAATCACAGTTTTCAATGCGATAAAGAGAGAATAGGAGTTAGAAGTAATTTTTACAAAAGCTTCAACTATATGTTCATTTTCTTGACTTATGCTAATTGAGAATAGTACGAACCTTGAATACAGTTGTGTAAAGCAACTCAGTGTTGTTATTATAGACTTATAGCCATGTTTAGTATAACGTACAGTAGTCTTTTCTATATTTTTATCTTATGATATATTTAGTAGCCCACAATTATAAACTGTAGGGATAGACTCTATGCTAAAGTACAGATTACCACATACAGTAAAATTTTGAGCTACTAATAAGGTTACAGTTAGAAATGGAATTTTAAATCATATATTAGGATTTCTTAGTTCATTGTACTTTGAGCGGTAGGAATAATGTCTACAAAAATAATGTAATCATTTCATATTGGATTAACGATGGCTTACTATAAAATATTGTGGCTAATGAAAAGGTGAATATGTGTAAAAATATGGTAGAATATTGCTATGTTGATTGTAGCTGCTAAGGATACAGAGAGTATAAAAGCAGGAGACATTAGGTTATCTGATTTTTCTTTCTAGAAGTCTTTCAATAATTGTATTCGGCTATAGTAGAGCTGTGAGTAGCTAGTAAAGTTTTAATTTTCTATAACTTTGGAATTTTCGTGATAGAATTTTATCCCTGGTTGTTAGTGTTAACTCTAGATAGTAAGATAGTAATACACAACAATATGATCAATTTTTAATTATCTTCTGAATTTGCAATCAACGGATAAATCCATAATATCATCATTACTTGGGCCAGAGGATATTCTCAGTACGGTTTAAATCTTTAAATTGCATGTCCTATGCGTTATTGTAATGTATAATATAACTCGCCGCGAAGAACGAGTAACGTGTGAGTAGTGTGCTGAGCCTCCTTCGTTTATTTGGCTATTTATTAGTCATTGCCAATTAAAGTTGTTTCCTAGTTGTATCTACAGTAAACTGTACAGTTTATTGAGGGTTGTTTCCCTACCCGAACGTGTAATACTGAATTACTTCCAACCCTACAGTATCTAGTCACTCAAGGAGATTTACCCTCTCTGTAGTGGTCAAAAATAGTTTATGATTTAAAATATTATTGTTAAATTTTACAGTAGTAGCATGTTTACCCAATCCCTATTTCAGTCAATTCAAGCAATATCTTATTTTAGCTTCGTATACTACTTCTTATTCTAAATTATATTTAATATGGGCCTTGCGAGTGCAAGACCCCAAGATAGGTATTATTGTCATCCCTCACTTTGGGCCAATCATACGTCATTTACTCAGACGTACCGGTGTCACTTATCAAGGCGGCATACAGTCCCAATTGACCGCACTATACCACTAACCTCCTTAGCGCTATCCACTAGGCCTATAACACCTGATAGAGTGCCTCTAGCACCGCTAATCTACTATCTTATTTATTCGGAGCTCAACATAGTCTAGTTTTCCAACAGAACCATGTAAACGTTATGTTGCTTAATTACTATGTGTGCACCACAAGTTTGGTGGTAGGGTATAAAAGGAGGAACGAATACTCAGCTTCTTAGTTCGTGATTAGATAGTGTTTCGGCTATTCTATTAATAAAACTATACTAAACTCTTAGAACACTCTTATGCCTGTATGAGCATAAGTAGTATAGAACTATTACTGTTACCACACAGTAGACCTCCAGGTGTAGTGGAGATAGAAATAAGTAATCTATTAGTTTAGGCTAGTAGTTCGTAAGTTACGTTTGTGATGTGCATCTGCTCTGAATGCTTACAGCAATTACTTCTTAAATGGCTAAAATACTTTTTCTTCTATCTATTTCTTTACGGTAATAATAGAATAAATCTATAATAATACCTATTTTGATCTAGTCTAATTTATATCTCAAATTTTAGTGTGCTGGCACTTCATGGTGGTATAATATTACACATAAATAAATTTTACCATAACTGGGTAATTACTACTAATGAATACCACCTGATGTATTACTATCACATTAGCCCTATAACATGATAAGAATGCTCGGATTCAATATCTTTTAAAGCTACAGTTAACTAACAGGAAATTTATGAAGTTATAAGAAAATCTTTTAGCTGCCTTTTATAAATCCTTAACATAGTTCGTACAGATTGTGTACTATCGCTATGTAAGCAATTTACGGAAGTCCTGAGTAGTCACGATGAATAAAGAGTTCATTTAGATAAAATAGTACAATGGGAGTGTTAATCTATTGTCATTTCAATCAAGTTGTTTATCATACTAGTTTATTATGTCAAATTCAAACAAACATGGAAGAAATCCACTTGAATATGTATCTGCCAGGACATAAATTGAAATGTAGTGATACTATAATAATATCGCATGTGTCTCGAGAAAAGTGAATAAAGCGATGTTATTGTTCTGAGGAGTTGATCTATATCTTACTGTAAAATAGAACCTTGAAATTTGATACGTGAGATATTCTTTATGATAGATAAGATCACTGTCAGTAACGACTATAATTTTTTGGACTGAATCAATTAACTTTTAACTTGATGAGGTAAACAATTAACGTCAATAACATTATATTGAGACGTAACTTGTTCGATTTAATCATTTCTCTAAAATACATTGAAATTAGAATAAAATTTTAACCAGATATTTTTAGCAACAATCAAGTATCATCTTACGTAACAATAACACGATCATAAAAGTCAATAAAGCTCAGCGTGATTTGAATAATCAGATACACCTGCTTGTCGCATATGCACCTGCTTGTCATCAACTTGATATTATAGTCAATTGAATAGAATTTCATTCATGGCTATGACGTTAATAAATCATATCATTAGCAACTAGATTCTTGTTCAGTAACAACTATTCATTCGGATATGGATGGAGATATACTAAAACCTCAGTTAAAATACAACGTCTCCTGTATAAACATGAGCTACATAGAATCGCCAACATAGACATTGATTATGTTAGAATAATTGATTTCATACCTTCACTTATATGGGTAAAGATAGTCTATCAATGCATACATAATATTTTTTAATGAGTCATTTAATAATCTAATCATTTACAGCAACGAGTCTAGAAATTCTACAATACTTTAGAAACTTTGATAATAATTGAGGAAGAAATTACTTTAGGGTTTATCGATACCAATACGCTGAAAATGTGCGTATAATCGTTAACATAGAAGCTCAATCGATTGGTTTACCGTGAGAAAAATATTCAGTAGCTACGGAAAGAAATACTAGCAAATTTAATAGAGCTGATTTAAGACGATTACGCCGGAGGGATCAGTAAAAAGAACTTTACGTACAGTTTGGTGAGTTATTGAATATTTGATAGCTAAAAATCTGAAAAGTAGCGTACTTATTTTCGTTTTCAGTTGATTTTTCATTTTCATCTTGAATACATAACAACAAAACAATACAAAATAGTAACATTAGGTAAAATAGATTTTATCAATTATAATCATAGAATATCACAATTGACTATTTTGACGAAGAATATTCAAAGACACATACGTTACTCTACCATATCTCCATCGCCAAATTATTTTGTCCGTATAGCTTTCTATTTCGATTACTTTATAACATGTTCCATACTTAAAATGATATAGTAAAATGATATAGAAATCGTGAATGATTTATTAGTTACAATCCTTCGTCACCCTTTAAAATAAGAAAGAAAAAACTTAACTTATTACCCTAAATATCGGCCGTTTACTGGGTATTGGTATTCAAATATTTAATGAGCCATAAGGATCATAGATCGATAAGATATCGTTTAACTTGCATAGGTAATAAAGGTTGACACAGGTTGTTATATAGCAGTAATCATAAATAAAAGTAGTTTAAAATATCATCGAGTTATCGCTGATTCTACTATAGTTAATATAATTTCATGACAAAAACATACTATAGCACATTAGTTGGGATTACTGTTGCATTAAGTAAGCTCCATTGTGAGTAAAATGTAAGGGATAGAGATAAATCCTCGTTCTCATTTTTAAAAAATTTTTGGCATAATGAATTTACGTATATTCCTTAATCGAATATGATTTATTTTCCTTAAACTGCCAAGAAAGCTATTCGTTATAATGCTACTTTTACTTATTCTTCCTCGTTGCCAAATTTGATAATTTAAATTTGTGAAGGAAACCCAGAAATTAACTATTCTATCTAGATATCGTCGCTAACAAAGTTACAGCTACTAAAATAGAGCGTATATATATACAAATTGTTACTTGAAGTAAAAACGTTGTTAGTGATTAATTCTTTAGCATAAAGAGCTATAAATATAATGAGTCTAAAAATATCAACTAATTCAGGCAACGCCCAATGTTTTAGTTACTTTAGAATTGAATTGAAATAAATAAGTGTTGCTCGATTACTGTGAAATTTTATTTAATGCCTTTCATATCAATACTATACAGAAAATTAAACCGCTAGTTGAAACACTAAAATTAATTGTAATATTACTATTTCTATTAAATTCTTATTCTCGCAAATTAAATACTACATCGTCATTATCAGATTCATAACGGATTTCTACATTTAAGGCATAATGATTATCTACGATAATAACCCAGGATGATCTAAAACACTCTTATCACAATATGTTTATTCCGATTAATATAGTTAAATAAATACTGTAAAAAATGTTGCAAATCATTTAAAATAGAAATTTGATCGCATTGTTTTTCAAAACTTAAAATAATATGAAGTCTTAGATTTACTCTTAATATATCAAATAGGGTAGGTTCATCGTAAAGTAAACTAGACATCCCCCAAATATCAAAAAACCGTTATTGGTATCTTTATTGACATTAGGTCTATTTATTAAACGTAAGAATTATAAATTGCAGATATTAACCAACAAATTTTAGCAGCTTAAGGTTTAAATAATTTAAATATCCGTATAGGCGGTATTGACACAATCTATTCCATTGATTCCTGAGCCAAGCCTGAAATAAAAATGGAAACTATTACGACTTTAAAAATTATGATATCATACAACTGCAGCATAAACAATATGGATTATAATAACTGTTCGTAAAGTAAACTAAGAATATCTAGAATATTTAGCATAAGTATATAGATTTCAAATGATGACTAAGCTAGTGCAGCTTGACTTTAAGTATGATTTATCAATCCAAGCATATATTGTTCACCAAAGCCTTTCGAATTTGGTTAATTTAACAATGTCAACTTTCAAAGTACTAGTATTTAGTGAACTTAGGTTGTAGATAAAGTCTATTTCTATATACAACCGGCATTATTAACGACTAAATATGACTGCTAACAATGATATCATCTGCTCAATATTATGTCAGTGACATAGGGTTGACATCATTTTTATTAGAAATTTAGTTTTGATACATTGCTACTAATATAGTTATCATATAGATATTTTGTTTAGGGTCAATCTACTACACTTTTTGATCTGACATTATAGAAAATTTGAGGATAAACTCAATTATAATTTAAAATATAGCTTAATTATAGACTTCCTACATCGAATTTTCCTTTGAAATTAGATGTAATTGTAGACCGCTATAGTCTATGTAGCGGATATAAGGGGTGATTGAAATCTAGATATATTTTTGGTCAACATTTATATTTGGCAATCAGGTATCTTATTGTCAAAGGTACAAATTTCACTGAGACTTTCATATTTATTATAATAACTAGATGTGATTGCAATAAATATGATTCATATAAAATTCTGAAGCTAGGTGACGAGCTTATAGCCTTATACTTTTTCAAGTACATTTCATAAAATTTGATAGTAAGTGTATAGGGTAAGGCCAAAAGTATAGTTTGATACATTAAATCCCTTTATCCTGATAGTCTTCCGCTTTGGCGACAAAAAAAAATTCTTATTCTGAAATAATGCAGGGCAACATACGCGTAATAACAACTTTATATAGTATTAAATTTTTGTCACTAGCTTTACAAATATCCTAAATTTGTCATGTTAACCTATCCTTCATTTTTTGCTTAGGAAGCATGCAGATTCACTTGAAATACTTTCTTCCGTTTGTAATTTGGATTTTTGGAATACAGGTGATTTAATCAATTAGCTAGATATCATTTTACTAATAATCTATAATTGCTTTCAAGGGATATTTTGATAGATATTCAGATGGAATCGTATTCAACAATATAAACTAGGTTTAAGGGATTTCTGAATCCTCGTAGTATATGATACTATTCTGACTATTCTTATTTAATTTCTTACAGAAGCACATTCAGCCAACTTCAGGTAAAGTAAATTTTTAAACCGGTGTATGCTTTTTTTAACTTTATCGCTAGATGAATTACTATTAAAATGAAATAATTTAGTTCAGCAATCTCTTCTACCCTAATTAAGGAATGAGCTGCAAGATACGTCATAAAAATATTTAGTCGATTATTTACGTAAGCATACAGTGAAACTTGCAAACTAGTCATTTCAACAATAAAATAATTTTTGAATATAACTATAGTGGACTATGATCTAGCCTTATTTTAGAATTATGAGTTCAACTCAATAGACAATCTAAACAAGAAAAAGTCATTTTTTGAAATTAAAAAATTATAAAACGACTTACGAAGACAATATTTTCAATTTCAATTTAAAAACTTACTACATTATCAAGTACAAAACATTTTTGCTTTTGTCTCCCTTTTGTAAAGATATAAATAATGGTGAGTGGAGATTTTGTTATCTTCCATAAATATTTGCGATCGTTTTATCGCAAACAGCTTTATATATTAACTATATTAAAAACTTAATGGATAATCTCCTTTGAGAGGTTCCTTTTTTCAAACAGATTTCTTTCCCATTTATTATTTTATTAGTTTAAAAATCTTCGACAACAATTTAAGTCGTAGAGATCTTATCATAAATTTTCTCATTTAGGATAACACACAATAAGACGATAATATCTATATTTTATTGAAAAAAGTTTTATAAAACTTCCAATAATGATTAGATTCATCCTTAATATTAAATTATACTATTATTTAAAGCAGTAAACCTAGCTAATGAATGGTACCTCGATTAAAATGAAACTTCTGTCACATTGCAAGGTTCTAATTATTTTAAGTTTAGTTCTTTTTATTTTATTAAAGCTAAGCTTACTAAAATAAAAATTATATATGTGATATAAGAAATTTTAGCAAAATTCACTGAAGCCAGATTTATTTGATTAAAACATTAATTGACATCTCATTTACATACAATAATTGTAAATGATTAATAATATACTATAGTGACGATAATTTTTCAATGGTTTTATTATTAATGTTTTGTTGTCATTAAATATTATAATACGCTTAGCGTATCTTCTTCACTAGCATGTAGCATTTGCGACAAACGTCAATTTTTCTAACATCGTGCATTCGCGAATACTACATGAATCTAATTTAAAAATAATTTCCAAATTTCCTGCAACTTAATTTCTTGTTCAATAGTAATGTTGTCATGTTTTTCTATTGATTTACGTCAAATTGTGATCATGACTCAAAATTATGGCAAACATGTTTTACTAATTCAGAGTTTAGAGCTCTTGAAGAATTTATAATAACAGATTTTCTTACTAATTCTCTAATGATCGAGATACTATTTAAAATAGTACAAACAGCTCTAACAGACAAGGAAAACTTCTTGCAACGGTTGACTTTAGAAAAAGACAGAGAACAATAACAACAGGAAAGCATAGCTACAAAAATACATTACTTAATTTATTAACAAAATAAAAATTGTGAACAAAATCTTTTAATACTGAAAGAACTTAGTATGAGAACTAGGCTTAAATCAATATACTTGAATCATCACTAGCATTCCTCATCTGTCTTAATTATTGCGAATAGCCTAAATTTGATATCATTTTTAATTTATATTCAGTCTATTTCTATATAAAATGATAACAACCATATCTTATTTACGACTTCAATACAGTCAATAACACCTTTTCGAGATTCATAGTTGCAAATAATGATTCCAAATTTTTTAGCTAGCTTTCACTTTATTATAGTTTGATAATATTTAAGTAGTTGACTACAATTTACGAAATCTAAAGATTACTAATTAAACTTACAAAGCTTGTGTTCCAACGTACACTAATATAACGAAAACGGTTAATATCATTTCCTTAATAGCCCATAGTTATTTCTTGATAAACAGTATACTCATGTACTGTAGTTCTCTACTAAATATTTTAGAAATACTTAGACAACATAGGCGGCTTATAGTATAGATATTAGACTGGATCATCATTTTCTTTAATTCGTTGAATAATCGTATTTGGAATTAATAGAATAAATAAGCAGATACGATAAACCTTATTAGCCTACTTTTAAGACTACGATCATTTTGATATAACAATAGATGACCTTTTACTAGCTTTACTTTTCATTGTAAAATCTCTATCGGCCAAATCATCTCCAGACATCTTCCACAGTGCAATTAACTTCGCGAGATTTATTGTTCCAATTAGAACAAAATCAGATCCTTAGATTTAGCCAGGATCAAAGAAAACTGGATCACTTTATAGTCCAGTTTCCATCTTCATTTTGTGCTGTTAGCTGGCTCTTATATTAACTAAAGTACTAGAGCTAATAAAATTAAAGGTCTCAATTTGAATGTATCTTTGACTTCATATATTACATTTAAGCAAACTAAATTCGATGGATTGTATAATTATTAATTCGGTTATAAAAATATTAGTACAGTTTATCATGGCTGATTACTTGTTTTGCTGCATATTTATTAAATCTGACACGGTAAGGGTTACAATAAGGGTTAAATTATTATAAATCTTTAAGATAATAAGCGAAAATTACAAAGGTCTTGCATATAATCTTGAGAAGATTTCATCGTCAAATAAGCTAATTTGAATTTAATGCAGGATCTGAGCCTTGTCCAGATGGTTGGCACTTTTATGGTCAAGACAATATCTGCTTACATTTAGTTGACAAGGCCGCTAAATTTGACGTAGCCAGGTCAATCTGCCAGGACGATTTTAAAGCTTGGCTTCTGTATATTAATGGTGCTGACAAGGAAAACTTTATAAATACTAAGATTATCAGTGATAAGTATAAATTTTATTGGCTTGGATTGAAAGACGTTATTGGTGATGATAAGCCAGAGTCTCATAGATGGCTAGCTCAGAATAAAACCTTGACGGAAAACAGTTATACGAATTGGGCTAATGATAAACAGCCCAATATCCGTTCACATGAATGCGCCATCATCTGTTTCCAGCAAAAGCCTAAATGGTTGGAAGAAAAATGTTACTTAAATAATAAATATATCTGTGAAAAAGGTATAGTTGTATTGTTAATTGATCTTCATTTTTAAAACCAAACAATAAGCATATAATGCCTTTCTAAATCGGTTTAATATATTGATCGACAAGTTTTTGCCATATTATACCTGAATTTAGTCATTTAGTGATCACTTCTCCATTACAGTTATTAAGTATGCTTTGAATAAGTGTTTTCTTTAGGCTTATTCTTTGCCATACATTAGGAAAATTTTACTTAAAGATTCACTATTCTATTTAATTTTAATGCAGCTGCCGATAGTAAGAAATTTATTAAATCTAGTAAAATCTCTTAATATTCTTTATTCTTATAAAAAATACTAACTAAAAATTGAGCAATGTTTCTCTTTACTTAGCTGCAAACCCTTCAGCAACGTCATCCGTAACAAAAACTTCCTTCGGTAAGTTTGTTGAAGAAATTTTTTGTAGCTTGAAATTTGTCGTAGTTGATTTCTATTAAAAATTTACTAAATATTACGGGAGCGAATAAATTACGGTATTTCATTTAGTAATTGTATCATTCTCAGAACGACAAAATTATAAGAATGTTAAAGATTTAATTCATTTACATGTAAATGCTAATTTAATGAGTATTAAATTAGCTCGTATAATGATCGAAATTATTTTTATCATTTGGCTCTGAGTTTATGCCATTCTTGACAGTGATATTAGGTATGCATCGCAGATTCTACTAAATCAACTAAATTAAGCTGGGCTAATTTTATCACAGCTATCATAATACAAACATAAGAACAACTATAGCTATTTCTAATTTTTTAACGTTATAAAGCGTCCTTACGGCTATCTTACAAATAAATGTAGCCGCAGAGTGGATCATTTCTGCCAAAATTTCAAAAAGCTCATAAAAAGTAGCTGACAACCCTAGTATCATATGTTGCAAGGAAAATGTTTGTCTATGAAATACCTAAGCTAACGTTACTTGTTTCTTTTGCTGTTTCAAAAAGTATGATATTTACTACAACTATTTCTCACCAGTTGATTCTGAAATCACGCCATCACCAACAACAATATTAGGTATAATTTCTAGCCACACATGATTATTCCTAAATTAGAATAAGAATACACTCGCAACTATGAAATGAAAACTTAAAAAGGATAGATAGTCCAGATACAATAACGTCTAAAAATAAATATGCTGCTAATCTTCATAATTTATGAACGCTATTTTGTATCAATCCAAAGATTTCTAGCAGTTTAAACAACAAAAGCAGTCAATGCGACTATTGCACTAAAATAGATTAAATTGTAGTAATAAGTCACTAATGATGGTTGACAACGCTAATATTGAGTATTAAATATAGCAGCAACCGCTGTCAGCTACGAATGTTTAGCTGATGATCAGAATAATGATACCTGCTGCAGTGTAAATTATAGTGACTAATAATAGTCAGAAATCCATACAAGCATCTATATGCCTATTTACGATTTCTGCGAAATATTTACGAGCAACACTACCTGATTTGCAACAAGGTTTCAGACTGCATTTTCTAGCCTATACTACTGTAATTTATGAATAGCAATTAGTTGGTATTTCTAAGTAGATTTAAATATGATTAAACACAGCGACACCTCCAAATTTTCTGGAAAATCGCAATCTAATTTATTGTCGCCGCTTTTATAGGCTTCGGTATCTAAAACCGATTTAACTGCACGAATCACATTTTCTATTTGAAATTAGCCAAATTAATACTCTAAAGAACCTCTATCTTACTAAGATATTTCATCTAAACTTAAAAATCGTGCTTTCAACCTTAACATCCTTTGAAGCAATATACATAATTTAGTTAAACTAGTAGGTAGTTACTATTTTATTCTATCTAATCCTAAATTAAGAATTGCTAACACATCAACTGTTAACCACTAAAATTAAAATTAAAAAGAACATAAACATTACCGAAACATACGTACATCATTTTGAACGTAATATTGAAATAATATACTTTTCACTAAGATAGCTTCTTACCAGTTGTATAGAAGGATACGATAGTATAAATCATGCTTAAATAATTAAACTTATACTTAATAATATAAAGTAGCGTTCAAAGCTGCAAAATAATGATTTAAGACTTATGGCAATAGTCAGTATCAGATAAACATTTCGGTACGTAATAAAATAGCAGCAAGTGATCTTTTATTGTACAACGAGAAATAGAAAATTTGTACTTTAGTGCTACAAATCGAAATCTGTAACAAGAACAAGTTAAACCGTTATAGAAATTACACACTACAATTCTTCGAGTCTGCAGTCAGGTTTATCCTCCTTGACATCTACCTACAGTACGACTCTGTATACTGACCATCCCCTATCGTCAGGATTAACAGTTACCCAGCACTAGTCTCTATCATAACTGAACTCAAACTTTACTGAAAAGTTAGCCAATTTATAGTCAATTTGCCTAAACATTAATTATCAGTTTATGCATAATTTTATAAAACTATCCAGTTATCTATTAAAACAGGTATAACGTCATATATAAATTCATGCTAGCACATTTCTAGGTAAATTAGCTTATTGGAATCTATGTTGCGACAACTACGCAACAGCTACTCCGCAATAATCAGTCTACTTATAATATTTTTGTAGCTTACATAGCTACAACTTCATAATGTATTGATACATTTTCTTACCAGCAGGTTACCAGACAACACCACTTCCAACAGTAATATCAGATATAGCTCGTAAACTCTGACGATTACTTGTATTTAGTAATAAATTTTCATCTGCATAATAGTAAAGGCTATCCTAAAACCAAATTACAACTATTCCGATATATATACTTGAAATAAAAAGCTTGTAAATCAGTAACATATAATGTTTTTGTAGCTATTTACATTTCAGTCAGATTTGTATAACATTTTGATAATATTTTCCTCCTGCAAGTAGGTTACCTAAGTACACCACTTCCAACAATAATATCAGGTATAGCTTATAAATTTTGATGATTATTTGTGCTAAGTAATAAATCCCATCTGCATAAAGCCAAAGTGTAACCTAATGAAAATTACAACCATTTTGATACTTGTATACAGGTACAAATTTGGATAGCAATTAATAAATTACAATAGATACTGCATGTAAAACCTTCTACTGCACTTCGTATTAAAGTATCGTGCAAAATAGATATGAGACTGTAATAGACTCTTTGCACCTACGTTACTTCAGCGTTTCATCATCAGCCACAGCCCACTAACATACTATAAAGTACTAGTGCCCCATGGTTGTCTACCAAAATGGTAAACAACCGGGTTAATTAATTACTATTGCCTAATTTATAATTTACGGAGCTACACTTCGTAACATGTGTATTATACAAAGTTTCTATCCAAACAGGAATACAGTACTGTAGAATGCTAACTTGCTTAAAAATCTATATCGTTTTACATTAATTCTTGAGTTTTATTTGTTCTTTAATTTGACATTTAGCTATAACAAGTGGTTTATCTACGACATTAGTACAAAATGGTAAGTAGAAACTAAGGGTATCAAATAAGATTACAAATCCAGTTGGAGAAAATTAAACTTAAAGTCCTGATTAACGTAGGAAATATCATGTGTTCTTGTTATTATCTAATTTGTTCTTCTCTTTCAGATTTCTCTACTACCACAACCTTATTAGGTTTGCTGATCTTAATTAGATCTTAGAGATGTAATTCGACATATTTAGATCCTTAATTAATTTTTTACTAAAGAAATTTCTTATACCAGTACTTGTAAGTTGAGATTAGACTGTTAGGAAATGATAAAGTAAGAGTTATCTCCTGAGTTACATTTTTGCAATTGATAATAACTGTTTAGATACAACAAGTATCTCCCTATCAACCGAACATGAAAATATTGACAGTACTTTTGGTACAGTAATAGTAATTTTCATTATTTCACTTATCTAGTAGAGTATGGTACAATTAAATTTGCTTTCATCATTTCACATACTTTTCTTTATCATTCTATTAGCAGAATTTTCATCTATAAAAACTGCAAGTTCGCAAAATACTATTATATTGCTGTCTGATACCTATATTCATGCAACAAGAGCAAGTACAGCCAGATTTGGTAAATAAGTGTAATCTAAATTTAATATTGCAAGCTAATAAGCTTAAAAATAATAGCTGAAAATGGTAAAATAAAAAGAAATCGGGTTATATTCAATAGGTCTCGAGTCGACAATTGGTTATTCTGAACCGATAATATCATCTACAACTTCTACTATTAGTGTAATATCTATGCCTTCACTTATCGACACTAACGAAATATCACCCTTTACAGTTGCCGATAGCGGGGGATTATCCTTGTCTACAGCTTTTGAAGATGCCAGAGTATCATCACCTACAACTATTGAAGAAAATAGATTATCTTTATCTACAGTTATTGAAAATAATCGATTATTGCCATCTACAGTAGCTGAAAATGATAGGTTATCATTAGATGCAGCCATAATAGGTAACAGATTGTCAGCATCTACATCAGTTATAAATGATAGATTATCGTCGAATACAGGCATGGAAGATGACAGATTATCGTTATCTACAGAAGTTAAAAATAGCAGATTATCATCAGATACAGCCACTGAAGATGACAGGTTATTCTCATCTACAGTTGTTAAAAATGATAAATTATCATCAAATATAACCACTGAAGATGACAGACTAACATCATCTACAGCTACGGAAGATGACAAATTATCATCATCTGCAGTCATCGAAAATACATCGCTAGCAGCATCCATAGCTATTAAAACTGATACTTTTAGTGCATGGTCAACCGATTTCAGCGTTTCAATATCAGGTATATATATATATTATTTTTTATTACCGATGCCATTTATAAGATAGCAATCCTTTCATTAATGGAAATTTAAATGTTGATATTTATAGAATTTGTGCATGAAAGCTTTCTATCGACCTTTAACCGATTATTTTCTTAGCATAGATATTTATTACTAACGAAATTAAACAGTTATCTTTCCAAATTAGAGAATTTCTTCAATATTGCGATCAAATCCATCATTAAATCTAAGGAATAACTTATTTCGTTTTCTGTAACTTTTTCTTTTAACAAGATACGCAAGATACTTACCAAGCTTACTCTACTAAAAGCGAATCGCTCATCACTGGATATACTACAACCTCCGATGCAAACGAAACATCTTCTACCAATTTACGTAGTTCTGGTAATATGTTCATATTTGATTACGGAACAAAGACTTTTTCTTTAAGAACGGAACCGAATATCTATTTAACTAATGATGACAACATTGAATCAGTTTTTACGTTCTCTATTCCAGATTTTAACTGTTATCCACTGCCTACATGTTATTCATCTAAATTCTCATCGCAATCTACCGTAAATAATAATCAACATATCATTACAAATATAGATAAACTAAGCAGTGTGTCCTTCAAATCTTTAACAGGTAAGTCGTAGAAATTCTAAAAGTAATGAACTAGTAGCACATTCAGAATAATGTCAATGCTAATATAAATTTACAATCCATAATTTGCTCATTCTATTCACTAAACCTACCAAATATTTGATAGCATCCTCAGCTACTGATGTACCTACGAATCAGACTTTCCTCCATCCTACACTTGCACATCAAGACACTACCCTTAATCCTTTCGATAAGGTGCTATAATACTTTCCTCAAATACAGTTACAGTGAAGCTTTCCATTGTAGTTTCATTTGTTGTTATTTTTCAGTACTCCGAAGTTCCTTTTGTAACAGCGGATGATACACTCCGGATATTAGCAAATATTAATGAAGAATTGGCAATACATCCATACATAACTGTTCAAACAGCAGAGATTTACAGTCAAGGTTTAAATCAACTTATATCTAAACTGGCTACAAATGCATCAAATACTGAATTAATTATTAAACTATCACAGGTAGAATAAGTATTAGAATTTGAGTGTAAATTAACTTACTGCATTTTTAACACAATTGGAATTTGATTTTAAATTACGTATATTTTTCGAATTTCGATCTAAATGAATACCAAATAAGTCCATGATCAAAACGGTAGAATCTGTAAGCCGCTCGATTTCAGCTGATTCTAACAAGGTCTGTTATTAGCTTAGTTTTCGCTATAATCAATTTGTATCGCTTACATACGTGTATTCTGTAATATCATAAAATTTGTATTTAATGTGGCGAGGTAAGCCATTCAAACAACTAGTTCCAAAATACAGGATATGTGAATTGTAATTAAATGAATTCTTATTTTTTCAAAAGTACTACTCGCAAAAATTTAGAAGCAAATAGACTTTATTACAGGTTTTTATCAGCAATATTCCTACAGCTTGATGATTATGATTTCAAGGACAATCCCTACTGTGATAATTTATCTACCTGTAACCCTAGCTTGTCTGCTACCCAAGAATTTTGAGCAACGGTTATTGATCGCATCAATAACACTTATATAAATATACTATTACTGCTTATACATATGAATGATAATTTCCAAAGTTTAGGAATTGTATATAATTTTCTGGTATACACAAGCTCAATATTTTAAGTTTATTATACGAAAAGATCTTTCCATCTTCAAGGATCATTATCATTTTCGAAACTGTCGTAACATAAACTTTTAATATTATTTATTAGCTTTCAATACATGTGGTATAAGATAATCACATATCACTCAGATGTTCTTTTGTTATGGTTTTACTCTAATGATGTTATTTATTCATCAATTTGCTTAACAGAAAATTGAAATATCTGTAAATTATACCAAAGTATTGGACAAATTTTTCTTACGAGTGGCCGATAATTTGTTCCCAGGCCAAACATTAAACATAACGGACGACGAAGCAGGTAAAATTTTGACAACTACTAGTGATTTTAGAAATTATAAGTAAATTAAGTCTAGTAGCGAATTTATATAAGCTCCACTACAATGTCGAAATTTTAATTAAGAGGTTAAGATTTAAATTTAGAATGCAGCATATGATAACTAATAATGAATGGAGTGATACCTACAACATTCCATTAAATAAATCTTCATTTGGTAAATATTCGTTTATTAATATGGTTATAATGGTTAGGAGATACAATTATCAAGGTCCAAAAGCAGCAACTTCCTGCCAATACTTATCATAATTTTACTGCAATGTTCAATATTACATCTCCTAACCAAGACAGAATTACGATGCATTTATCTAATATTTTCTACAATCAAAGTTAGTATTGATATTAAAATTCTTTCCCATATTAATTTATTGACTTTATTTCTTAAATCTACGTTAGGAACTAACTAATTTAGGGATAAATTAGTCGTGATTTAATATTCAATATTTTTACTATTCTACTTTGTGTAGGTCAGACCGTTAAAATTCTAACGGGAATTTATTCCTTTTTACGGGATGAAATCACGCAAGCAGCTACAACGTAAGTTATTTTCTGATATTTGTATATCTGGAAGATTTATTAGAAAATCGACATATAATTAAATTTTGAAGAGGCTATCCTATAATTGTAATATGACTGAATACCAGCAATGGTAACAAAGTTTCTTTTATTTTAGCGATAACATCATTTCCGACGTAATAACGTGTAAGATAGATCCAGATCCTCCTGCGGATTCTGGATTAAATTTTCGTTATAGTATCATCAAATCGGAAAATATTTGGCATCAGTTAGTCAATGTAAGTGAATTAAATGTGGTTTAAGTTAGTTCATGTTTAAGTTCGTTTAGAAATTTCTCAATATGAACGTACATTAATAGCACATTATCATATCACTTAAGCTACTATTTCTAAAATTAGTTGATTATTATAGCGTAGAAATATTTAAATTAATGCTAAATCAAGTTGTGCAATAACTATATGATTATTATTTTTGAATTAAACTAAGCACGCTAATAGTCTGCTTCAAGTCATTCAGTAAAATAATTTACGTTTTGATCCGCCAACTATCCGTATATGAGATCGAAGTAAAATAGTTAATAAGCAAATTTAATTGGATTAGGGTACGGAATCGCAGGTGCTTAAGTGCGTGTATTTAAATCTGACAACAAGGTATGATTCCTAAATTGATGATTATTCAAGTATAGCAAATTATCAATATGCTACAAATGATTTTCGAACTAAGTTACCAGCAATTCAGAAATCATTGCCACATGGTTTAAGAATAGTCATTTACATATGCAAAACAGGAATTGGTCTCATTCTGGATGCACTTTAAATTCGAAGATTTCAACACATGTGACGTGCGACTGCAATCACTTAACGCATTTTGCCATCATGTTTCAATTCAGTAACGTTAGTAGACATGAACAGATTCCAAAAAGAATTAGGAGATTAAAATTACATTCTAACGGTCATAAATTTAATATATAATCCAATAACTATATAGTAGTTATATTTCTGTCTAATTTGGTCTTTTTATGTCTCCTAGCTCAATGATCTTCAATCGCTATTAGCTCCAATTATAATTATTGAATATATTGGCATTGGATTTTCCACGATATGCATTGCTTTAGCTCTTATTGTCTTCGGAGTTCTAAGGTACTAAGCCCATTGGCAGCTATAAAATTATGACATACTGTATGCCGAGTTCATAGCTAAAATGGTAGAGTAATGATATGGCATAAATCAGCTTATTTCTTTCTAGTAACTGTTATTATTTAAATTACTAGCTTCTGTTACAGTATTATACACTGTAATTTCGAGATTAGAGTAAAAATTTTTATGTTAGGATAATTTTTGTTGGTTTACTCTTATTAAGTGAGTTTCTAATTTAGATATGTGGGGTTAAATATAGCACTAGCTTTTACGGCAGTAATATCCGTATGTTATGTAAACATATAGCATACTGAAATTAGTAATTAAACCTGAGGAATCGAGAATAATCTTCTTACAATTCAAATCACGGTGAATGTAACTTATAATAGATCATCGTGGAAAAAATTCGTGGTATAGCATATTCTAATCTGACTATTTTGTATTAGTCATTAGATGTCTATGTTCGTAAGTACTATTGTCTTCTTTAGGTAGCTGTAGATAAAGTTAGCTTTTGATCCATTAGAAGGTTTCAACGTTAATATTGCTAACCATGATGTCTAGACTATTATAAAAAGTATATAAATGCAGTATATCGTACTGTAAAGGTCGTTCTTAAGATTAGATTTTAACGTCAAATACAAAGGGTCTAAGTGTTTTTGTAGTCCACTTGTATAGGAAAAGTATCCTGATAGAATTGATATTGCTCTCTGATATATGGTTCAGAAAATCGACTTATTGATCGTAAATTACGTTATCTTGCTGCAAAGCTGTTTTGTAACAAATTTTCATAGAGTTCGATTTACTAAATCAAGTAATATGTTGAAATAAAATACCCATAATAATAACAATTTCTCACATACTCCTTACGTTAGGCTCAAATCTGATCGATTCATAATTCATCGAAACCTCTTAGTAGCCTTATTCCTATTGCAGTGTACAATTATTGCTGGGTCTCAATCAGAAGGAAACAAGGTAATCTGGTTTAAGACATATTTTGTATAAAATTTTATAGTTAATAATACCCTGGCAGAATATGAGGACCGTAATTACTGTTTTTAAATAATCTAATCGCCTTTAAAAGTCCAAAATTACAAGTTACTCATTATTAAAACATGTAAATCGCTTATATTTGAATGCCATTATAGCCTAGCATGTTTAATTATCTACTTATAGACTTTGATTAAATTAATTCTCATTTTTCGGTTAGAAGTATTACAGACCAATATCTTTAGCCTATTATATTTTGATTGCTCATTGTAGAATTTATGCACCGCCATGGCAATTTTGACACATTTCTTTTGTGTAGCAACTTTTTCTTGGATGTTAATCGAAGCTATCCATCTGTATTTTCTCATTATCACCGTATTTAAGAAGAGCAGAATTTCAATTTACTACTTCATCGGTTGGGGTATGTTTTACCAACGTACATAATCCTAAACTCAACCATAGTATTTTGAACATACTTAGCTAAGTTTTCATTGCAGGTTTGCCGATCATTACTGTTGCTGTAACATTAACAGCCAAGTTTGACGGTTATGTAAACAATAATGGGTCAGCAGTAGCAAAATACTAATATCATTAGCTAATTAACAAAAATTTCATTGTTAAATCTATCATTGAAATTTTACTGACTAGCAAAAAGCTATAAAATTACATTCAATAACGATCTTTAAGTTTTACGATCATGATAAGGCTATGCTACTTTATAAGTTCTTAATAATAAGTCGGTTGTATTATATATTGATTTTATAATAGGGTTTCTAGTTTAAATAAATGCTGGTTAAATACACAAGATGGATTTAAATGGGCAATCATGGGACCTGTTATTTCAATTATTGTCGTAAGCAATTAACAGTATTAAGAAAGCGTAACACTATATTTTAGAAATTTATGTAGCACATTTACCCGTTTTTAAATTCTTGAAGATAGCAAGCTTAATTCAGAAAGGGTGTTTAAGGATTAAGAGCAGTATCTCTTAATTCAATTTTTACTATTTTTATATTGTATAGGTTAATGCTGTCGTAATGATTTGTGTAGTCAAGATAACTGTTTCATCTAGCATTGCAGATGCTTACAAAAGTGATAATCGTAAAGGAAGATTACAGGGAATTAAGTAAGTAGGATAGAAAACCCATTCAACAATATAAGTAATTCATTAAATAGATAATAATTAAACTTATTGAATGTTTCATCGATAGATCAATGATCAAGGCTAGTGCAATACTAACGCCTATTCTAGGTCTAACATGGCTGCTGGCTTTAATTCCGATCACAAGGCAAACCATTGTATTTGCCTATCTCTCCGTCATATTGAATTCTTGCCAGGTATTTATTCATGAAAGTTACTTTTGCATAAAGTTATGCAATTGGCAATATATGCAAGAAATATACAAGGCCTTCTTAGCCCCCTCTCTCACATTAGCGTAATTTATAAAGTAGAATGAATAGCAATTTCTTTATTATGTACACGCTTTCGTATTAGTTGTTCTGTACAATTAAACCTTTGATTGATAACGTAAACTCGATTTAATTTCTATAACAGCGTATTTTAAATATTTTTCCACATTAAAATTCTTTCTGATTATTTGCAATATCCATATATTTTTAATTATTATTTGCAGGGCATTACTATCTTCGTATTTCATTGTATCTTAAATAGTGAGGTAAGATTAAGATCTTTAACACTGATAAATTATAATGACTCACTTTTAAAAGATCAAGACATAACATATCCCAACTAGTTGTAAGATATTAAAAGAATGAATTTTGCTTGTGATGACTGTACCCCATAACCAGAGAGTTTAATCAATTATTAAATAGTAATCTTAAATATATTGTCTCGCAGGTTCGTCTAAAATATACTCTTTTAATATCAAGGCGAAGTGCCATCCACTCTTCCAACAAGGTAGTGTAGAAAAAATGATGATTTATTTTTAGGACATCTAAGATATTAAATACGCGAGTGTAAGCGTAGGGTGCAATTTAATTATTTAATTAAAATTCTTGAGTTTTATTATTGTGATTACTAAGTTCTCTTTGAAATAAATACGCAGGCTTCCTTATTTATTGATGACAAATCAAACTTAAAAACTGGTAATTCCGATCAGAAAGGTAAGTTAGTACACTTTCTGTTTCATTTTTACTAGCATGTTACAATGGGTATTTACTGTCATTTTCTTGCTTTCAAGTGTTATAATAATGTTCTATTTAATTTATTTAATTAAACGTGATCAAAAATAACGAATGTACTTCCTTATTGTGTAGATGGCGATTTGAAAGTAGTGCGAATAACGCCGGTAAGCACTAACTGAAATATGTCACTAGTCAATAGCTTCAACTATGTACTGTATATTACGAAAATTATGTAGAAATTTTAACTATGCTTGATAATTATTGCCGTACCTTACTAATTTATATCCATTTATATATAAAAACTATTTTAAAAACAGCCCAGATGTCAGACTAACTGCGAAGAAGCTTGTATAAATCACGTCAAGTAAAGAATTTTCGTAACTAGCGGAGAAAAATTATATGCTCTTTACAGTACTATGAATGAATAAAACTGAATGTATTTTGTTATGCAAAATATTGAGGTTGGTCTTGCAAATCTACATTTATAACGTGAGAAAATTTAAATGATTGCAGAAAACTAGCTCAACGAGACTGCTGTCAGACTTATTCTCCCTAATATCTACCTACAGTAAGACTCTAAATACAGACAATCTCCTATCGTCTATAGTAATACCACTAGTCACTCGTAGACATGACTGAACCCAAGCCTTACTGAGAAATTGTTCAATTTTCATTCTATATTAAATCAATAAGCATTAGCCATCCATCTATATATATTATTATAAAATGATGCAATTATCTACTTAAAAAATGTATAACATGCAGATAACGGAATATTAACCGACGTATATAAGAGAAGTGTTTTTGTAGGAAAGTCTCTTAGTGACAGTTGGCTATTACTTTGCACCTACCAGGTAAATCTGGTAATCCATGCTATTTCCTTGACTGCTATTATCTGCAAGGATTTAATACATTTGGTAATTCGTTGTGATTATTTATTTCATGTTTATTTGAAAAACTGTAATCAATAAGAACCTTTTGGATCGATCGGTTTCGCCTTGCAATCCCTTCAGCTAAATTACTATATAATGAAAAGTGTGTGCCTATGTTGCTCAATGTGAATTATAAGTGATAAACCGAATGGGAATTGCCACGATTTGAAAGGGTGAGCATGAAATAACGTGTTTAAAAATTAGACGCAATTCTTGCAATAATGACACGTCGCTCTATTTGATAGTTATGGCAGGTGAACCTTACCGAATAATGTCGGGTAGCTTAGAATATTATGATCGATTTGCAAACTGTTTTACCAATAGAGAGTCGTACCTTACAACAGGAATTACTATTTTAGGCATCATCAAAGCGTACTACAGCAGTAGAAATTGTCATTCATGCCGCAGTTACTAGTGTACATAACGATTCAATTTGGCGAAAATGTTCAAGGCAAATTATTAATTTGGAGTAGACTAAATCATTATGATGATTTTAATGATGATACATGGGTCATTCGTAGGTGTACAGTACTTGTTCGTTATTTCCATATCACGGAAATTATTATGCAATTTAAAATACAGTAATTCTATACGTAGTACATATTCACCAGAGGGTAAAAATTTTACTAGTAATTTATAAATTGCTGGCTCTTGATGGACTATATGCCAACATACTTGCACGCCTAGATGCCTTTACGTTGTCGATGTATGTGTACGACGAGATTGGTCTAGTTAAGCATAAAACTGCTATCCGAATTCTATCCTGATTACAAGTATGTACTTCTTACACTCGTCTATCTCACTCAACCCTTGAAAAATCCGGCAAACTTTATCTACTCTGCCAGAGTTGCTCAAATTATATTGATATGTCACGACTACTTATACCACAAGTAAATCCATGGATTGCATGCAAGAGGGAGAGAGAGATTTTTAAAAACGTTATTCATTGCAATACAATCATCGATTGTAATCTTGTTTTGAGTATTGGATCTTTGACGAAGAGTACAGCAGTCCAAATGTATTACAACTTTGAAAGCATCTGGCGAAACTTGAGATCCTGCCTGATTTTTGGATGGTTATCCAAGTAACAGTCACTTCGGAGATGAACATTCTAATCAGATTGCAAGGCCTCTATCATCAATGTGCTAGCTAGAAATTCCTATACAGTAAAATTACATGGAATCTTATTATCTACGACTAGAGTTTTGCTAGGAAATAGCTCAATAAGAAGGCAAATCCCACCCTGTTACGGTGTT
Source organism: Trichoplax adhaerens (assembly GCF_000150275.1). Classification (NCBI taxonomy): domain Eukaryota; kingdom Metazoa; phylum Placozoa; class Uniplacotomia; order Trichoplacea; family Trichoplacidae; genus Trichoplax; species Trichoplax adhaerens. The sequence goes on from NW_002060970.1 coordinate 118,407, forward strand.
ATCTCACCATTTGAATAGATTTACGTAATGTTAGCTAATATGGTAGAACTGATGATAACTTGATGTTGTTGTTTACTAAATATTGTCGATATATGACCATGTTATGTTAAATGGATTATTTGACAGTATCGGTAATATGTAATAATGATTACTATGACTTAACAGAATAATCTCATACTATCTCTTAGTCGTAATCATGTGTAATGAGGTATCCAAGTTGTTTTTATTATTGTTATGTTCGATTATCATCGAGCCCTATGAAAGCGAGTGCGCTGCGCAAAAGGCTCTAGTTGTTGTAGTTCTCCAGTTTGTAAGTCGTCTTTACGTAAAATAAAAGGGCGTTTAAGTCATAAGTTTGCTTAAGGACTTTTATCTTGCGTTTCCTTGCCACAAACAATTCCGGTTTGTGACACACCCGATTTCAATTTGGGCCAGTGATTGAGAAAATAGACATGCAAGTTCCATCTATACCAGAGAAATTATTTTCCACACTGATTCGGTCGCCAAAATGTCCGTCCATCTATAATCCAACCACTGCAACTCACTCACACCGTACAGTGTACAGTGTACAGTACACTGTACAGTACTGTCGTTCCGTATCATCCTGTGTTTTGGTAACAACCGATTGGATATCATAACAGTACCGTAGTCAAGATGAACTCAGTCTGAGCTGGTACAAAGTCATGATCAAGCAATCATCGCTTAGCACAGCAATCATGGCTAACCGGAGTATCAAACTTATAATTACATTTCCTCCAAACAAAAACAAGAGAAACAGACCCAATATCACGAACTTAATACAATACTAGAACCCGCAAAGATCGTCAGATCCTCAGCCATGATGGACGATCGGACAGACAGACTCAGTAAAACACTCTACAGTGTACAGTACAGTACAATATTCTACTGTACTGTACTGTACTGTACTGTACAGTACTGTACAGTAGAAAAGCATCAATCTCAGTGGACCTACACATTGCACACTCAATTTGCACAGTGCTCTATTGCGCAACACTACTGTACCGCACCGTACCGTTCCGTTCCGTACCCGATTCAACTATTCAATTCGTACCAGCAGTCTGTATTGGCTCATTGGCCACTCGGAAAATTTTCAAGTAGCAAACATGTCCTATCCTCAAGTTGCCCGTGAAGGATACCTTCAGCGATTAAGTAAGTCGACAAACATAGAATGAAAATAGTGATTGAAAGCTTGTTTAACTCTTTCTTGGCTTGCCCTTCCTGATTGTACTGGTAACCACACTTTACAGTACGCGTTATGGCGCTAATAATACTCTAGTCTTGATTAAGTTGAACAATCATCATTGACAAGAAAGCGTATCATAGCAATGAGATAATTGCCCCGTTCCAAGGATACCGCAATAATCCATCATCATCATATGCAGTCTACTGTCAATACACAACAAGGATACTTTACTCACTTATTTCTGTCGTCTCCTTGAATCAATCAACACCTACGGTATTCATAGAACGACTTTTCAGTCGTGTCAGGATAACATCAACCACGCTCATCAACGGTCGGCCATACGTCTGTACTTTGCCATCGCGTTAAATAAATAAAAAAACGAACCTAAATAAACCATCTTGCTAATTAAAGTATGTCGTATCATCAATACAAAAAGGTAGATGTACTGATCCTTCTTTCCAATACGTAGAAATAATGCTACAGAAGTCGTTACAACAGTATTTCTAGACTGTCAAAGAAGATACTCATTTTTTTTTTCAAGTCGACGCATAGAGGTGTACTGTAAAGCCGTCGAAGAAAAATTACAAGTTCAGTAGTTTACATTAAACCAAAGATGCCAGTGATGTCACCTGCAGATAGGCTAAATTAACCATCTTTCCATGGGGTTGCTCATAGGAAAACGAAATTAGATTTCATTGAAAACGTTCACACAAATTGCTTCATACTCTACAGCTAGATAGACTAATTCAACACGATTAAACTCATCTCTTCCATTATCTTCATTGTACAGCCACAATCCTTAAAAGATGGAAGTCGTCCTATTGCTACTTATATCATACTGGAGAATTCGTTTATCATGAAAGCCATGGTGGTAATGTTGACGGCCGAATTTACACTAAAAAAGGAGGCTTAGCTGTCTACAGTGGAATCAGTTATCAATCGCCTCGAAAACCTGAAGGTGTTGATTATTATAGCATGCTTGTTTTTGTCGAAAATAATGGTACAGAAACTTACTTTTTGTGTAAGGATGCCGAAGACGCCCGGTATGCAATTGCTAATTATTATCTTAAAACCGCCTTTTAATTGTTTCACTGCCTGCAGATAATAGTAAACAAACTGACAGTACTAGTTGATAGGATAGTGACTAGCTTGCTAAAATCCTGCACAGTATTCTGTAGGCAGCTCAGTTGGTGTTGATAAGGATAAGCTATTCGTTGTTTTAACTATCTCTTATTGATGAACTTTTAGACAGTGGAAAGCTGCTCTAGATTATCAGTTAGGAAATGGTACCATGGTAAGTTAAGTTCTGCCCGCAATATTAGATAATAAACATGACATGGTCTTGCCGGTGTGACTTAAGCACTCTAAGTGACTTTGATAAAAAATCATGTTCACGTTGTGTTAAAGTATGAAGAATAGAACTATAACAAGTCATACTAAGTTACTAAAAATGATTACCAAATACATAATGGTAATCGATAATTTTGATATAAAATAGTAGATGCTTAGGCAAGATTTGCCACAGTAGTCAGTGTTTCACCTGTTGTTCAACGCCCAAATTGGTAATGTCATGTAAATTCATACAGTATCAAAATGCTGATATTCCTTTTATCAATCCTTCAGCCTCAACCTGGCACTGCCTATCCTGGCGCAGCGCCACCACCTGCTGTTGGAAGTGGACCTGCACCACCTGGTTTTACAGCTGGAGTTCCTCCTCGTGAGTATTTCTGCTTTATATTAAAATATAATCTTAATATGGCTATTCCATGTCAACATGGAATTCTTGTAGATCATTTGAGCGATACAAATCGATTTGTGTTATTTCAAGTCGTTATATTGTAAGCTGGGAATAGTACAGTTTAAGCAAATTACACAATTATTCTGTAAGACAAGATAGATTTAAGGTCACTGAGAAGCCAAGGAAATCGTCGACTTATACATGATAGACTAAATTAAAAACATTCCATTATTTTATCCTTGCAGCATATCCAGGACAGCAGCCATCAACTACTTATCCATCACAACCACCAAGTGCTTATCCAAAACAACCACCAAGTGCTTATCCAACACAACCACAAACCGCTTATCCAACACAACCACCGGCGGCTTATCCGGCTGCTGGACAGCCACCTGTAGTAGGAGCCCAATACCCGTCTTATCCTGCTACTCAAGTACAATATCCAGGTGTAACTCCAACAAATGTTGCTTCAACCACGACAGTTCACGTACATGCTGGCTATCCTCGTCGCCATGGACATTCAAGTGTGGGTGGCTTTGGCGTTGGTCTAGCTTTAGGTGCTGGACTCGGCTTAGCCGCTGATAATCATTTCCATCACCATCATCATCATGGTTTTGGACATCATCATTTCGATCATCACCATGACTTTGGGCATGACCACTTTGAACATCATGACTTTGGGCATCATGACTTTGAACATCATGATTTTGACTGTCATGATAGCCATTTTGATTAGTATTATAATCTTCAAATAATGATGTGTCATATTCTTACCATACTATGGAATAGTAACCGTTTTTAGCAATTTATCTTTGCTAATGTTACGATCAAACAAACTCTTACTCTTTGTCAATATTTGATGTATATTATGAATAGAATTTAGCTAAGAAAGTAAAATTTTTATGTTAGGACCATATGTATAGTTTCTGTTTGAAAAATGGAGTTGCTTTGCGTAGTAAATTTCTGTAATATTAAAAGTTGCAGCTATTATCAACTGTACGACTTCAACAAACATTTTTGTAGTTTAGAGTACAAAAATTATCGAAACCATATTGTAAGCGGCAAAGTTCCAGTATAATTGAGAGTAATAAAGTATTAATCTTAGAAATTTAGGAAACACCATCATGTGGTAATTGCTTTCGGCAAAATGTCATCGCTCCTTAAAAGCAAATGATTATCATCATCGTTTTGCCAACTTTATTATTGTACATCGCTGTAATAAATCTTGCTCATTTAGAGTATTTTTGGATCGGTTTTTCAATCATATATATTCAGCAATTCTGTAGGAAATCGATGCTATATAATTGGTATTCTTGCATGAATAGCGTGCATATACGCATTGAGTTATCGACAATTATCAAGACAAAACTTGTGCAATAGAATGAATTATAACGAAACTTAAACATAATCACTCTGTTTCTATTAAACCTTATCCAAAGATTTACTTTTCGCTAGAACTATTTTTTCAGCTACTTTCCTCATTAAAATGGCACAAAAAAATTTATACACTTTAGTGGAAAAGTCTTTAACGACTTTAAGACTTACGATCGTGATATTAACGTATAGCGAATTCTACAGCGATGTTATAAACGTATAAACGATAAATATAGGTAACTGCAGTTAAAAGAGTTAATAGAATTTCCATTTTCTTCGAGAGGGTTGTTATAATTTAGTTATACTGAAATACTAGACCGTACGTTGCACAATCGATCGCAATTCCCATATTAGAATCAGTACATACGCCATCTAGTCCTATTAGTCATCTACTGTACTACTACAATTATCTGAGATCATTGCATTCTGTTATTCTTCCTCTGAACGATCCCTAAAGTTTTTTTCAGATCTTACTTTTACCAACTTATTTTTATCATTATTTAACGTACTGCTACTCTAGAAGGTCTGTCACTATTAAATTAGCTTATGGCGCATATCTAAACGACATAACCTTAATTACGATACCACTTTACTAGATAAAATACTTGTCATAAATAATACTATACACTAAAGATTGATGTAACTCATTATTAATTCTATTTTATTGCCTCATAATGTAGGCAGCCATAGATGGTGGTGCACAACTTTCATTTTATCATGCATGCAGCATGTTCAATCGCTACTAACGATAGTATTTCATTCCATCTAACCCGAAATTGCAACAAAGTTTAAATAAATTTGATTACAAATGATTACCAATGTTTTTTATATTCATACAATTGATATGAAATGTAGTTGCCAGTTATATCCATAGACAAAATACTTGCATTGGTTTCTAAAGTAAAATGACTATTTAATATCTTTATCGATCATCTCTCTATAATATTAGATATTAATACAGCTGCACAGAAGCTAGCTAGAATGTCATGAGGTTAAAAAAATAATTAAAACATTTTAGTACTAATCTAGAAATTCTAAATCACAGCAGCATACCTGGTACACTACATTAAGAATTAGATCAGAGTAGTCCTGTAAAAAATTTATAAATAATCGATGTTCTATTTAAAACGAATCATTTAATCATCTATAAACGTTAGTAACGATGGGCCATTATTTGTTTAACAAAATACAACGTTACGGATGACAAATCAGACACTTATCCATCTAAACTGCGTCATTTCATTTTTATACAATCGCAAGAGCAATCAGCCTGTTAATTATTTGAAGTTTTAGCCTTACAAGAATTTAAATGGATCACATCAGCGACATAACATTAGTTTTCGCAAATGCAGTATTTCAATAAGTTAAAGACATTAGCATTTAAGATAATTTCACTAAGTTGATCATATGAATCATGTGAGCCAATGACGTATCAAAAAATTAATTGAAAACTTGATGAGAAATTTATTCTCATTATATAAAAAGTATAAGCGGCAAGTAGTATTATAAAATAACCGACAGACTTTCTTGATATGCAGTAACAAATCCTCGGTAATGTTAGGATTTGTACCCTAAATGAAGTCATTCTATCATAGAGTTTGTATTTCTAAAAATCTCAGCGATTGCAATATTTCACAACTCTACTAAAATATACAATCAAATGTCAGTAGATTCACCAAACACGCTATCTCTGGGATCAGTTAACTGAGTAGCTTTTAAAATGCAATCGAACCATCTAAATATAACAAAAGCGAAGCAATACAGTCTTTTACTTAGAGTATTCCATGCTAGCAAATTAATATATTTGCATACCAATTTTTATGTATGAAATATTGTATATCACTTACTCATTGAATTTATCTGCTGGTGGTCGAATGAACATCAGTTGATTAGCATTATGGTTAGGCGATACAGGTGCATCAGCGCTGGACTGATTGAAGTGGCTTAATTCAATGATATTATCCGTAGAAGTACTGTCATCTTCCTAAAATTATTTTCCGAAACAAATGAGACATTTTTATTCAAGTTACTAACTAATAATCTAAATAATCTTTATGTGCGTACAATATTTGATAATGTAAATGTTAGACAATTTGCAACAAATTCTTAACCTTTGCTATAGTTTTCTTCGAAATTGTCCAACCTACTAAGACAACTTCTTTTGCTGCTTTTTTATCCTAATTTAATAAATATTGTATATTTAAGTATACACCCAGTTGCAACAAAATAACCTCATCTTCATATATGTTATCTTGCAACAGATAAATTTTCTCAATGAAGCCGCTAAACTAATTTAGTTTTTTTTTAATTGGAAATATCTACGAAGTGTTTGGTTTTATGTTATCTCGTGTTAAGCATCAAACCAACAATGCTACACAATTAACGGCGTTATGTACTACGGATGGAAGTGACTTTACTAATATCAAAATCAAATTTAATTATTTTGTTAATAAATCACAAATATGCTAAGTCTCAAAATTTAATGACCATTAATAAATTATCCGCAAACGTATAGTACCATAGTTACTTATCAAGCATCAGATTACCAAAATATTACAAGGCAGCTGAGGATAATCATTCATTAATTATAATTTTCAGCGAAATTATAGCTATTGTAGCATTACTGAAGAAATCTATTTAGAAACGTATAGATTGGCCTACAACTTGTATAGCAAGAAGATTATACTCTGCAAAGGATTAACATAGAATATTTCTATTTCGTCAATAGTGATCATACCTCGACAGCATCATAAATGTATAGAACATTTTCATTTCCTCGAACAATGCAGAATTTTCTCTTCCAATTTTTAAAGTCTCCTTTATTAGAGACATCCACGGGATCCTTTAGAGAATAGGCATTACCAGTCTCCTAAAAGTTATCATGATATATTTATATTTGATCAGGCAAAAATTTTCGAAAATTAATATACATGTTGCCCGTTTTAGCCTGTTTTAACCGCAATTATTACTATTTATTGTACGTAATCTACTCATAATCATGTAAAAAGCTACTAAATAATACCATTTATAGCATAGAAATGCTACCTCTTTCAGGAAAGAACAACGATCCTTTCTACGACGAATCTTTGTTCCAGTTTTCGAACTATGCTTACGAAATCTTGTCACTACTTCGTCTCGCCTTTCATATTGGTACTCCAGAATTGGATAATGATCTGTAGGACGGTTGTTTATTCTTTCCGTGAGACCGGACAATAAAATTTCGTAGCATGCGTCGCATACGCGATCAGCTTTATAGTCTTTGTATTCCAGTGGGGCCTTATTATTAGAACATTCACCACATACAACCTAAAGAAGAAAAGATATAAAGTAAGCAAATTGAATTAACGGCTTCATTCCCAGGATTTATTTATGATCTACTCTGATTATAATTAATCGCACCTTGCCACATCCCCTACAATGATGTCTTCTAAAAAATGTCGTAAACATCTTATCGCATATTTGGCATCTAGTAACGTGGTCATCGGCTATCATTAATGGAGCTTGTTTTCCGATAATAAAGGTCTATTTTCAAAAGCGAAAGCTAACTTAATTCTGATGTATAATTGACTTCTTTAATTCTATTACCTATCTATATTAGTTTAATCATTGTATAGTAACTTAGTGTTGTGACTGTAGAATAATAGCTATGTTTAGTATGATATGCGGTAGTGTCTTTTCTATATTTATCTCATGATATATTTAGTAGCCCATAATTATGAACTGTAAGGATAGATTCTATACTAGAGTACAGATGATTATATACAGTAAGATGTTGAGCTCCTATTAAGATAAGAGGAAGAAATAGAATTGTACAGTAAATCATATGTTAGGATATACTTAGTTCATTGTACTTTGAGTGGTAGGAATAATGTCTGCGAAAATACTGTAACCATTTCTATATTGAATTAACGATGGTTCGCCGTAAAATATTGTTATTAATAAGCTGAATATGTGTAAAATATAGTAGCATGCTGCTATACTGATTGTATCTGTGAAGGCTACGGAGAGTATAAAACCAGGAGACATTAGATTATCTGATTGTTCTTTCTAGAAGTCTTTTAGTAGTTGTATTCGGCTAGAGTAGAGCTGCGTGTAGCTAGTCTTTGTATTAGATCTGATGAAGTTCTAATTTTCTACAACTTTGGAATTTTCGTGACCGGATTTTATCACAATCATTATTCATATACTAGAGTCCAAGCCAATAGTAAGTGATAAAATAACATTCTAACGACCCATCTATGACATTATGCGTAATCTAATGGACAACTGATCGAGATTGTTTTCGCAATCTGGTGATTAAAATAGCTGCGTAAACCAGAATTGAAGATATACTAGTCTATTTTATAACAGCAACGATAACAATCAAAGAATACAGTATTGTAGTTACTAGTCAGAAAAAATTAAAATTTAGATACTAGTAGAAGAACATCGGAAGAACTATAAAAATTACTGGTGCCAAACCTTAGGCATGGCCACGTTTTCTCCAAATGTTGCTAGTCGATTACGTTCTTCCTCTGCAGCTGTCTGTAATTCCTAAATTGGAATAAATTTTACTTGCTTAACGATACGAATATCGAAATAACTGTACATGTAAATTAGACTTACTTTAACCCATTCATCGCGCTCTTCGATTGATCTAAAATTATTACGGTGTAACTAAAAGATAAGTAACATGGTTGCAACATAGGTATACCTACTGTAAAATGTAGGTAATTTTCTGGTACGATTATCTTAAACTTAAATGTTATTCAAGTCTACAATGCACTTACTTTGCTTTAAGAATAAATTGTCTCTTTTTATGGTTAATTTGAAATGCAAATGATTCACCATATAAATTTTGATCAGTTGGTATGGTGATCTGAAGGGTAAAAATCGTCTATTTAAGCTATTTGATCCAAAAAGTCGTAAGTGGCAGAAAACTTACAAGTTAAAAAGTATCTACCAATCTTAGTTACAAGTAGAACTATCAGTTACTTTGATACTGATATAAAGATCACTGATATAGCACTTTTGAAGCAAAAGAACTGTATGATAGAGTATCAAGTCTATCAGGCAGACTCTGTAAGTGTACAGCACAGCCATAAAATAAGTTAGCTAAAAAATACGCCAAATTTTTTGAGTAGTACAACTAAATATATTACAATGGATGTCACATAGTACAATATTTCTCTTAAAGAAATAAAATTATTAAATACAACTAACATAAAATAAAAAGTATTTAAGTAGTGCTACGGAAAGCGTTGAAATAGATGAAGCCAGAAATTGAATTTTGTAGATTTTTATATAATACTAACTTGCATATTTTTTAAATCAAATTCGTCTTTATACCGAAATGAATGGGTTACAGCTTCTGGCTCAGTATAGAGCAAGATGTCACTAAACTAAATAATGAAGCCATTGTATATTTTTATAAAAGCGATTTTAAATCGATGAATTTGCAATAGAAATTGTACGTTCTTACTTACTAGGAAAAACATTCTTATTTGAACAACCTTTCTGCAAACTTTTCCAAGTAGTCCTTCTTTAATAAATATCTATCATACCCAATTATTTTAGAAAAGTTAAGGCTCTTTTACTACAATAGTTGTTAAAGATTAACACTATCTCAAAGAAGGAAAAGATTTTAAGTAACTTGGATGGTAACTAGACTACTCAACTTACTCTGTGTGGGACAACTAAATTATAGTCCTTTCTAATTCTTAATCGTTCCTGTACCCTGAGAATTTTTTTTAAATTATCCTAGCAATATAATTATATATTATTATCAACAATCAAATCTATTCTGGTGCACCAAGCACTTTATAAGATATAAATTAAGCCTAATTTTTGGCATTAATTGATATTAAACGCTGTTTCATATCATGATAAATTAAAAGATTAATTAGTATGCCTCTTACCCCTATTTTCATATTTTCATTAATTTTATTAGCAGCGTCAATTATCGACGCTAGCGCACCTGCATTAAGTTTCAAATCAGACTCATTAGACTTCCTCTGATAATTAATAATTCATAATATACAACTACCATGACATACATGATGCAAAACAAATTTCATATAGTGAACACTAATACTTACTTTGTGCATCTGGTAACTCTTCTGAATCCGCTGGTAAATTTTTTAAATAATCTATATACCAAAAATCGCAGTAAGAACAATTATAGCTATTTATATAAATAGTATCACAAGGTAACGCCAGTTCGATAGTAATATATTATACTCCGTGTTTATAAGTAACGCCATCTGACGATCTGCTATAACGCGGTAAATAGCAGCATAAAAAACTATTTGTATAGGTAATGACCGTTACCTTCCATCAATAGTCTATATCGAGGTATACGTTGGATAGGTTTCAGCATATAAGATGAAATGGTTAAATTCTTGCAACGTGATGTCTGCCATCGGAAAATTATTGTAAGTTTGATGTTAGTTGCATTAAATGCATTGCGTAGCAATTCAATATACCTGGAAAACCTGCACAGCTGTAGCAAATTCTGGATGTATTTTCATCGTTTCTTGCAGTAAAGTATTCGTTTTTTCGTAATCGGATACATAAGTTGTGTAAGTCTGAGATAGATAATATTGAAAATCATTCATTATGACAGCCTAAAACTGTATAATGGCCTTATTTGAGTACAATAGCTATCGTGCCTTGAAGAAAGGAGCAAAAGTTTTCATTATGTCAGAAATCCGAGGACATTCATCCCTATAGGAAGAGAATAATTTCAAATACTAAATTCAGTGGAATGCGAAAAAGCAATTAGCTTCTTACATAGTATGATGTTTGTAGACATTAACTAAATCGATATTACCAATTCGAAAGTCGTTCCTGAAGGTCTTTTAATAAACCTTCATTTAGGCCACAGATTTGATTTATAGAGGAGAACAAATCTGATTCTGAAACAAATTCTTTATCAAGGTTTATCTTTCTGATCACTTTTCTAAAATCCTATAAGAAAGATAGCACCAAATGCGATATTTTATCGCATTAACATGATTCTGCATTACTTTGTTATCGAATACAATTAATGACTGTATAATTATCTTGTCTCTTCACCTCATCAATTAATTTAAGTCCTTCAACATATCTGAAATTCGACAAATATTATGTTTTAATTATTTACCAGTAAATGTATCAAATTATACATCAATTATAAGTTAGTCAAATCCATAAAACATTGAGAATTATCAGTCGGTCTCGCTTACGCATTTTCGGTTTGATAAAGCTCATGAGCGATTTTGTATATTTTAGGTCGATTGTATTGATGTTGCTGTGAATAAATGAGCAAAGTAGACTCGTTAAATCATGAACAAAATCAATTCCATATATTGATGATTTAAATACAAATCAGCAACAGTGGAATGTGATTATTTCTAACTAGAAGTTCCAAGCAGACTCACATCGTTCTCTTCGCGTGAACCACCGATCTCGTCATCCGATGATTCGTCTGTAATCAAATTAAGCGATTTTATTAACTGAAATTTATTATTACATGTTTTAATAAGAATTCCAATCTTTTCTATCACTTTTAAGCAGGTACACAATGCAGTACTTGTATTGTGTAAATTTTAAAATCGCAATTGATAACATCTCCCTCCATTATTTTTCAAGTGCCATAATAAATATTTTTATCACTGCAGTATCATGTACCAAATTATTATTTAAAATCAGGTAATATTATTTGCAACATTTGAATTAATTACCTACTTCATCCTTCTATATATATGAGTAATTTTGAAAGTTTTACCTGATGCAGCACAGGAATTAGGAATACTAAAAGTCTCATCTAGTATAACAGCAGGGTGATTGCTACCGCCATTATCGTTAGATATCGTCGACTGTCGGGAATCTACACTCTCTTCAGAAATTGGTGATTCGCTGTAGCAATATAGCAAGCAATGTATGGTACAGATAAAAGAAAGTAATCATGATTAATCTATCCATTTCTGGAAAGTGTATTATAAGTCCATGGTTGTAGATACGATAGGAAAACAGTGGCACTTCAAATTCGTGACAGATAATAATATTATGAAATTGCCCGTATTCAATACCAACTAAAATGAATTTCTATTTGTACTTTGCAATTTGTGTATCCATATATTACAAGTGTGTATGAAGGTGGTCAACTACTATTTGTATTAAATTCAATTTAATACATGTTACGATATTTTAGTTTACTAGAAACATCAGATTTATTGATGGTATTGCGTAGAGAAGCTCCAGATAGAAGTACAATTTGAAACTATCTGGTTTTTATATTTCAAGCGCATATTAGCGGCAATGATTTCACCTGTTAACCACAATAGTCTCATATAGAATTACGTGATTTAATGAAAACTTACGTTGATGTATTTGATGAAACCATATTATCATCACCAGTAGGATTGTCTCCATTTTGGGGAGTAGCACTTGCAGGACTAGATATAATTCTTCTGGAAAAGTTTCTTACTGAAGTGCTAAATTTAGATATCATGTTCTAGTTGTACCTGCAAACGTAAGGGAAATACGAGAATTTGAAAGAATTATTGAATTGTTCATAGTAGTGATTCTGCGGCTTGTTTATCAATACATTTGTCAATTACATTCTAGGCGTGAACCATTAATGTAGGATATCATTATGATAAAAGTTTTCGTCTCCTTCATATTGTATTAAGTTTATCGGTAAATTATTTATTTGAAATCATAACCGACGTAGGTGTAGTGAATTGATTATACTACATCTAGATCACGCAGAGAGCTAGATGTACGAATATTCCACTAGTGATTCTTAGTCAATAGCATTGCATAGTTTTACATTGTGACTTTCTTTCAGTATAGTCTATTAAACTACTGGTATTTAGAAAGCATCTATCACGATAATATAGTCTGTGGCTAAGCAATCAATTCAATTGGTAATCAAGCAATAGCATAAGTTAATTTCATTTCTTTGCAATCCTATCCGTATTGCACACTGAAACAGCTATCTTTAAAGGTTATGATACGATAGCCGCTGCTGATCACTGAACTAGAGTCGTCAATATTACTGATGGCCTTTACTTGAAGATTCACCTTTGCATAGCGGAAGTGGTAGAAAAGACAGTTGCTACGCTATAAGATACGCAAATCGAAAATAGTGCTATCTGTATAATTACAGTGACGTAGTTAGAGAATAATGGTCATGGATCAGCAGTAAATCGCCCTGATTACATTGCTATCATAGAAGGCTTAGTCATTTCCTTTGAAAACTTTAATAAGTGCCTCCATTCCTTCTTTCTGAATTATTTTTTTCCACCTTGCCCATAAAATCGGTAATTCGACGCTAATAATATGAGGAAACTTTGTTCTCATTTTAAACGCATTCGTTCTTGGGATAAGCAAGAGGGAGGGTAGCAAAAATAAAATCAACAGGTAACATTATTCATTGCATCAAAGCTACGATAGAATAGCGGCAGTCGACTTTGATTTAAATAGCTAGTGGGCGGCTTTAATGAGTTAAGTCATTATTAAATCGAAGTAAGCTACAGTTTAGCAGCCGCAAAGAGCAACAACATTGCGTTCTTTAATTGACAAATAACAGTATGATTTTATATAAAGACATCAAATAAAATGATGAAGGATAACTGTTAATCCTAGTTTACTATAATGATACACGTAGGCTGATATGTAATCTGAGCATTAGCAATACAATTAATCTATAATTTAGGGGATATTTCATTTCGGCAATCTTATTTCATAGGAAAAGAGTATCTCATTGTCAAGGCTTTAGTTATATATATTTAACTTCTAATATAGGATAATGTGAATTTGAATTATTTCCATTTTGTATACATACAAGTATATACAAATTATTATTGCTGTTGCGCCGTTGGCGATATAGTCTACAGTATAGGAATCGAAGTCCAGGTTGGGGTTTAAAAGCTTTTAATGAACAGGGAAACCATTCTAATTGAGTGAAGTTAGGACGTTAATTTGAGAAGTTTATAAATGAAGATGCCACATTCATTAATGTACTCTTGAATGGTTACGATCATCACTTTAAATCTATCTGTAATTGCAATTCATTGCTGGTTATATCGTAAATTACTTTTCAAACAAGAATTCTAATTCAATTTTGCTCTATCTCCTTCATGATGACAAAATCACGACGTATACATGAATTGAATTCACCCACTATGGCATTCTCATACCAATTTAAAGAACTGAAAAAAAGAAATAATCTTGATCAATTTCGTATCACTAAATCGTCATCCCAACTCTGTACCTTTACTTTTCCCTATTTGTCTAACCAATCGACATTAAGGTTAATTAATAATAGCTCGATCTGACAGAATATTGTATATTCATGGAGTAGCGTAGGCGAATGATTAAAAATTCAAAAGGGGATTCAATGTACCCCCCCCCCCCCCCTCTCCCTAAAAGCGCCTAGTCAAAAAATCCATTCAACTATTTTAACTACCGTAACGATACAAGTCGCCCTAGTGAGCAAAGGTGACGGTCGATTCTTCTCCAAAGCAGCATTTATTGGATTGGTCAAGGAACGTAATAAATAAAAAAAAAAATAATTAACATGATTTGCCATGATTGTATAAAAATCAAGTAACACCTGTTGATAATAGACTTGGTCGCCGCGTCTATACTATAACATGAACAGGAAGAGAAATGATGATCATCTTATCTGATGGTTTATTACTACAATATCTAAGCCAAGCTCGTGTAGGCGTATATATTAGCGATGTTCCTTCTCTATTTCCACTCTCTTCTCATCGCTATCGTTATCACCTTTGGCTGTATTATGCGCAAAAGTGATCTTATTTTTAGATAACGATGGAGATAACTACATTTTATCAATCAAGTACTTTCTATCGTACAGTACCGTACTGTACCCAGCCTCCACCCATAAGTGTCATCAATCAGGCTATATCGATATTTAGAATCATCATTATCCTCTATTCTACAGTATAATCACGGTTATTCCATGTTGGCCGTAGAAAATTTGCGTCAATTTCTATGTACCAATGATAAACTGAAAGCAGCGAGAAAAAAAAAAAAAATTGTAATCGCTATTCCTTGGAAATGAAGCAACCGTTTACGCTAGACTGTACTGTACTGTACGTCCATGGAAATCAATATTGCAATACTAAACGTCGATTCGATTGCCATGACGGCTCGCTAACGTCCACTTACCAGAAAGGCGAAGGTTGAACAGTTCGCAATTTTGATGTAGTCGTTGAAATCAAAGCTTTCCTCAAGACGTACAAATTATTTTACTCTGCTGAATGATTTTCTACTTCAACGAATCCCAAACGGACAGTCTATACCAATAGCATCGCTGTATCTTTTCTCTCTTTCGATAGTCTTGTTCTGCAGGCGGCTAATTGCAACGACTAGTAATAATATACATTACATATATAGATTGTTATATGACAATATATTAATGAATGATTGATTCTAATTTACCACGATCGTACATTACATATCTTCATTTCACAATGACGTCAAAGTTCATTTGCATAATGTATACTCATTGTACAGTACACTGAGTACGTTACAATACTTTGCACTCAGTGTCTGCTCTTTACTGTACTGTACTGTACACTGTACACTGTACTGTTCACATACAGTACAGTACAGTACGGTACTGTACAGTCAACTCATTCGCACATTTTAAGTTACAGTACCGTACAGTACTTCATTTTCACAATGACGTCAAAGTTCATTTGCATACTGTACCGTACAGTACAGTACAGTACAGTACAATACTTCGCACTCAGTGTCTGGTCACTACTGTACACTGTACACTGTACACTTGTAAAATACTGTACAATACTTCGCACTCAGTACCTGGTCACTACTGTACACTGTACACTGTACGGTACACTGACAATACAGTACTGTACAGTATTTGGGAAACTACACTACAGTACACTGTACTGTAGTGTACAACACGATGTATCGTAGCACGACTGCAGGCTTGCAAACTGAAAATAGTCAACGGACTGGCGTTGTCAATCGGGCGTCAAGGTGGCCAAGATGCAAAGATACCTCCAATTTGTGGATCGCTATTTTACTCCCTTGTATCAATTAAGTAAGTCATAATCACGCTTCTATTCAGCTGTCTTGACGTGCACGAGTATCATGGAATGCTCATGAATGATATGAAAATAAAATGAAAAATCACTGCAAAGTGACATCTTTCGTACTGTATCATGCAATACTGTCATGGCTGACCTTGCAATGGATGCCTATTGCGATCATTGTCAACGTTCAATGTGTGTAGTCTTAGTAGTAAGTCAATGCTGTAAGCTTGCCCAATAATTTGCAACGCAATAGGGTCATGTTGCACTTGAAATTCATTTCTTTCGTCGTCATTGTATACTATATGGTCAATTAGTGCAGGCCAAGATTCTTGACTTGCTTAGTTTATGATGGAGGAACTACGGTTAGATGGCATGATATATGAATAAATGGATTCCAATAGGATAACCCGATCAACTCCGCACACTATTCTGCTAATTTTATAGCATTTGTTAGACTTGCACCATATCTCTCAATGTCTTATTCATTGGATAGAAATGCCTTCTTTTTGGACTGCTTGTAGAACAGTACAGTATCACCAAAGGCAATACATTCCTATCCTTATTCATTATTGTTATTATATTATATTAATTACAATTATAGATGTAAAAGGCAAAGCCTTAGAAGATCACCTAATTTTACAGCATAGCAATAGGTATGTTCAGTATCCAAGATGGTTATAAATAGACCATGCACAACATACCAGGATATGTATAAATTCAGCACTGTATCTACAAATATTCCATGCTTGGATAGAAAGTAAGGCAATGCCTATTTTATTTCTATATTCTTCAAGAATATGTATCGTTGCTGTTGCTCCATCGCATGCCATGTTTCAATGCCGCAGAAAGATTACCAATGTCGATTTTCAAGTGACATCAAAACTGAATCGTTTAGATAATAAAGTATCAGGAAAGAGAAAACGTTAGTCAGTTGTCAATTCCTCTTGACAATCCGTACCAATTGATTTGATTTCCATACATATCAATTTCTACGGTCTTTATAGCCTTATTCTCGAGCATGGAATATGCCCGTATTGCAATACATTAATACCATCATGTGCTATCAAATTTGAATATTATCTTACAGGTGGAGCTCAAATGGTCAATGAAACTTCTCCTCTGTGTCACATTACTTGTGATGATGGAAGCAAGTATACTATTAGTAGGTAAAACACGTATTGCATAATGCTTGTAGAGCGATTACAGGACATTTTAAATACAAACAAGAATTCATCTTCGGATAACGATTTCTTTATTATCATTTTAT
Organism: Trichoplax adhaerens; assembly: GCF_000150275.1. Taxonomy (NCBI): domain Eukaryota; kingdom Metazoa; phylum Placozoa; class Uniplacotomia; order Trichoplacea; family Trichoplacidae; genus Trichoplax; species Trichoplax adhaerens. Next base: position 136,046 of record NW_002060970.1, read on the forward strand.
AGTTGCGTCAAAGGCAAACTTATTGAAATTAATGAATTATTAATAGAAAATCCAGATCTACTTGCAGAAAAGGTTCGATAACCAGCATTGATACTCATAGCCATTCATAATGGTGATTAAAATCAGGCTAAAATATTAACCTAATGTTGGCTTTTCTCTCTATCATTAGCCATGTACTGAAGGCTTCATCGCTGTAATCTTGCCTCGTAAAGTCAATCGCGACAAAAATGGTGATGACCCTATACTAGGTGATGGCTTTCTTAGTAAAGAAAGTTATTGTAAAGCCATTGCTGATAGAGTGTCTGACTGAAATATTTCAAATGTCAATTCGCCATTTTTAATTGCATACACCTAAAGTCAAATGATTCGTATCGATTTCATTGACTTATTGTAAATACTGTACGTGTCGGATTTCGTTCCATAAAGATATTAGATGCTGTAAAAAAAACTGCGGTGAAACTGATTTTTTAGCGACGTTATAAACGTTTATTTAAAAAACGTAGCCTACATTGAAGCTAAATAGTAATGACAGTATCAGCTACTAATGCCTAAATTCTGATGAATCCATAAGCATTCAAGAAATAAATTGTGATATTACCCTTCAATGGAGGTTTTCCAATTGAGTTCGTTATTAATTATAATCATCATCACGTTTCCACTATCCTCAACATAGTTAATGAAATATGCATGCACTTTAGACAGAAATAAATTATTGTCCTGATGGAGATATTCTTTTACATAGCTCATCGATTAAATCATCAATTCCATCGGAAACAACCAACCCTTGCATGGACACATCATCAATAAAGCCGGATGTAGCGGCATTTTCTGCCTACATCACATCAATAATTAATCCTCAATTACTTGACAGCAAAATCTGCTATATTAAATATCTGTGATGCTCAACTGCAATTATTATAATAGATGCCTTACCCATTTAAGAAAATGGTCATAATATCCTTTCATATTAAATAAACCCACTGGCTTCGAATGTTTTCTAATACGAAAACTACAGCAATGGCATTGAACAAATTTAATGAAACACAAAACAGTGGCTAGTTTTATGACATTTGTGCACTGTAATTATAAGATATAATTTCAATCAAGTATCATTTATTAGCTACCCATGCTTGTTACTCATAAAATCATCTTACCCGGTCCAAATGTCAGTGACTTCATCAACGGTGCCAATGCCTCCAGGTAAGGCAATAAATGCGTCTGACTATTTTATGGAATTGCGATTTAGTATCCACAAAGGTAAACGATGTTCATTAGCCCGGTACCATAATAATAATACAAGTGCATTATACATTCCAAGAATGTTATATTAGCAATTACACAAGAGTATTCCTAAAAACTATTTGATACCAGCAGCATTTACCTTTTCAAACATAATCTTTTTTCGTTCGTAAAAATTGGGGACAATAATGGTTTCGCCGACTGCATTACGATGCCTCGAACCTACAGTAAAACGTTTGCATGCATCCAATGATGTGAATAAGAAACTCTCAAGCATAATGTTAACGGTACTTTTAGCAAGGGCGGTCGCTAACAAGGGCTCTAGCATTCATGGTTGATATTCGGCAAGTTGCCCTCTATCGTTACAAAGCTTACAATAATGTAGAACGATTCCAAAATTGCAGCATACTTTCTACATTCATACGGAGTAGCTATTGCTTTCTAAACTGTAATGCTATTGCAATCGAAAGAACTAACCTTCAAAAAAATCGGGTATAACACCAGTAATATGACCACCTCCTTCAGCAACGCCGTTGGCTACAGCTCCCATTAAGCCCAAATTGCCACCACCATATACTAAATCAATTTTCCTAGCAGCTAATCGTGCTCCTAACTCTGTAAGAATGTTTGCATATTATTAATAACTCCTTATCACCCTGCTTTTATTAGTAGATGTGTTTATGCTAAAGAATCCCATATTTTTATAGTTTACTTTTTCGTTCATAGCTGCATTAGGACAATCCTCCAGTTCTGTCAATATCTACATATAGTATTTTACTATTATAAGGAAATTAATTGATAGGTTTAACAAGTATTTATGATTTTTTTGGTTGGCATGGGAGCTGAAATAGTTGGATTATCACAACTATGCTAGAACAGCACCAATCATACAAAGATTAATTCTAAATCACTGCAACACACTAAGCATACAGAATAGGCATAGATCAGGGAAGTACTTACAATTATCAAAGCATTCTAATCTTACACTATTTATTTAGTCATATATCGATTAAATTTTCTATTTCTTAGCCTACTTGCAACTGTTACATTTCTGTATGCACGACCTTCTCTGTATACCTAATGTACTTTACTTAGAATGAAAGTAATTGAATCTACGCGTATGATCAGTATGAAAGTAATTATATTCTAGGTCAATTTTTGATACTATTTTTCCAGAATCGTTCGTAAGTCTAGAAATAACACTGTTTTTATATTTACTTATATGTACGAACTACTGCAGAACTACTGTAGTTGACACAAGGAATGTGTAGTGTAGGAAAAATACGTTCTATGGTGCGACTCCCGATTATATCATCGTAAGTAAGATGGCAGCGTTAGACTTGAGTAGACCAGTGGTATCAGAGATTCTATTTAGGCAGTAGGATAGATGAGTACTGCGAGTGGATCATTTTCGAGATGATCGCTATACCTTTACGTGAGAATACAGGGAGCTTCGGAAGTTGGCATCAGTCTGTATCAGTAACTCGTTATGATAAATCTGGAGTAAGATGACAATCATAACTAACCTGAGGTCTCTCACTCTGAAAAGCAATACTCCATATTGAGCTGGATAAGGAAATTGGCAGATTAAAAGAAATTTGACTAGGGAGAATCATTCAATTTGTTCAATATCTTTATCAATACGCTATCATGAAGGATAACATAAGGCTGACTCCTCTTGAAGGGAGCAGAGTCTGAAATCTAAGATGTCGCTGTGTGAATCTTATGTTTTATACGTTTAGGGCTACTGTAACTTTCAACCCTGATTTTAAGCAATAAACTGTTGTTATCTGCTACCGTTAGGAGCTGTTTATTTGAGTTGCAGCTGCATAGCAAGGATAGAAATAGTACTTTACTACACAATGTTACTTTACATTCTGCCGCTGTAGCAAAGTCGACCTCAAAGCGCTTTATTTGCCTGATCAACAGCTCCATCTTGCAGACTCATCCAGTACTCGTACATGTAACTCATTCACTGGCGGTAAACCCATTCACAACAGGCTCGCACATATAAAACTAACCTTTGGCTAATCTCATATAAGATTCATCATTACCAGGCAAGCTACCACAATAAACGGCAAATTTCATGTTGGAATTGATATAACCAGCTGACTCAATGTAGCGAAAATTCTTTTGCAGTCTTTTGCAGCAGCGATGCAGCGATGGCAACAGCAGAATGATCTAGTACGGTACTTACCGCCTCGTGTCTGTCTGTCTGGATATCTGTACAGTCTTCATTGACCAGTTTGACCACCTGCACATTCTATGACAAGATTTCATTTTGCTGGTCATTTCAACTGAAACGCATACCTGAAGCAATACGTTAGACTATCGGCAAATTGCCATCCAAATTAGATGCTTGGTGGATTTTGTTAATGATAGTTTTGATTTGGGTGCATTATTTTGCACTGAACGGCCATTTCTCGTCGTCTCTTGTTCGACAGTAGTAGGCCCCGATGGTACGAGTATAGCATACTGCATTTATAATATATTGTAAATATACCATTGTGACAGTGTTATATAGAGTAGTCGAGTAGAAATATCTATGTTAGGATAATTTTGTTAGCCTACCCTTATTTACTTAACTTCTAATTTTGGATATATTGAGTTGGAATGTAGCACTGGCTTTTTAAGACAGTGACATATTGTGACGGTGTTATCTCACCATTTGAATAGATTTACGTAATCTTAGCTAATATGGTAGAACTGATGATAACTTGATGTTGTTGTTTACTAATTACTGTCGATATATGACCATGTTATGTTAAATGGATTGTTTAACAGTAATAAAGATTATTATGACTTAATAGAATAATCTCATATTATCTCTTAGTCGTAATCATGTGTAAAGAGGTATCCAAGTTGTTCTTGTCGTTGTTATGTTCGATTATCATCGAGCCTTATAAAAGCGAGTGCGCTGCGCAAAAGGCTCTAGTTGTTGTAGTTCTCCAGTTTGCAAGTCGTCTTTACGTAAAATAAAAGGGCGTTTAAGTCATAAGTTTGCTTAAGGACTTATATCTTGCGTTTCCTTGCCACAAACAATTCCGGTTTGTGACACATATATGCAGTACATATACTGAAATTAAGAGTTACTAGTGCAAACTCCCGTCGCTTTACTGACGGTTTACGATAATGTGCTCATTTAACAGAGGTTCAGTAACTTTATACCGTACCGTGTAGACCTGTCAGAGGTTCAGTAACTTTATACCGTGTACTGTGTACTTTATCAACTATTGAAGAAGAGTATATAAATGCAGTATATCATGTGAAATAATTAATTCTGAAGCTTAGTGTTTATCGTAAAATACGAGGCGTCTAAGTCTTTGCGTAGTCTACCAGTAGGCCAAAAGTGTTCCTGATAATGCAGATATCCATTCCTCGATACGTGGTCAACAAATGGACTTATTGATCATACATTACGTTATCTTATTGCAAAGTTGTTTTGCGACAACCATATATGTAGGTTTTATAATACAGTTCCGAAACAGTCATAGACCAAAGTCGTCAAGAATCGACAGACTGTAGGGTCAAAATCTGCAATTTTTCAAGATTCTGAAATAGGAGTATGGCCGGTAGTTGGTGATAGAACCCAATGCATAGATATTTCGTACACTCGTTTTACTGAATACCCTATTTCAATATCCTAATAATTAATCGTTATGATAGTAGGATGCGCATATATGAGTGGAAGTAATAAGCATAAAGAGAACCTGAACTCGGCAATGGTTGCGAGCCTTGATACACGTGTATTTTAGTCAGTGCGATCTCAACAATAATGATCCAACGTTAGACGTTTTTGTAAAATGTCCCGCGAAAGATGATAGATACATTTGTGTCTAAACACATGTACATTAATGCATTAAATCTCTTAACTGAGTAGCCTATTTCAGTATCCTGGTAAGGGAAATTAGATAAAGCGTATGGAATTGTCGATAATTTATATTCAACGTTAAACGTTCTAGTAAAATTATCCCTGTGATATAATATATATCGGTATTTAAACCCACCTACTATACAATGTACATAAACAGTACATCTTTATACTGAGTAAGTTAGACATGTTATTCTCCTCTTACTCTCTGGGACTCAAACTCGTTACAAGCCCCAGCTTTTACTCCCAGCAAGATAATGTGCAAATCTTAGAACTTTAAAATTACCTTTTATTCACGCACCCTTATTTCGGAAGTAGCTTAGTAATTCCAATTTCTACAAACGTGATCACTCACAACGTTATGATTCTAAAAGAACTGTTCCTTGTGCTAGTGCACGAGTCTATTTATCTCTTAGTTACGCGATTCTCAGTCGAAACAGCTGGTCCTGAGCTATACCCATATACAATATCATACGTCGTACTTTACAATTACAACAAGACATTTTGTAAAATATCCTTGTGATGGATGATATACATCCGTGTCTAAACCCATCTACGTAACCTCGTACATCTTTTTACTGAGTATCCTAATTCAGTATCCTATTAAGGGAAGATACATAAATGCGGAACTGTCGATAATTCATACAACGTTAAACGTTTTGTAAAATGTCCCCGAGATGGATGCTATACAGCCATGTCAAAGCCCATTTACACAGGCGGTATATCTTTTTACCGAGTAGCCTATTTCAGTGACTTTTTAATTAAGGGAAAATATATACTGCATGAGGAACTATCGATGATTTATACAACGTTAGACATTTTGGTAAAATATTCACGTGATGAATGATATATATCCGTGTCTAAAGATATCTACATATACAATATATCTATACTCGTGTATACGCGTAATAAAAATAATTAAAGAGATTGATAAAAGGAGATTTACAGCAGACATTTATAAAATATTATCATGATTGATAAATATAGCTTCTTGCTTAAATTACCTCATGGAAAACTACCATTTGTTCCGACTTCTGTGCGAAAGTTTACGGTAATTCGTGAACAAGGAAATTTGCGGTTGAATTTAAAGTTTGTGTACTAAGGTAATCTTAAAGCTCATGTTTTGCTAAATATTTGAACTATGCAGTAAGTAAGACCTTAAGAAGGCTTTGGATGGTGATAACTTTACTATTTTACAACTATTTCAAGCCAAAATTTGTCACCGGGTCCCTAATTCATATAGCTGATGTTTGTCTATTTAAACTGATTTCCTTTGGACAGCAATTATATCTTAAACACAAAGACAGACGGATACAGAATGGCTAATTTCTTAAATCAGAATCATTTATCCAAGATATTCCTTAAAGGTTATCGTAACCATAATATCAGCAAACCTAGAACTAGTAATAAGACCTTATATCGGAATAAGAACCTTTAATAAACAAAAATTTTTTGATATCAATGCGTTATTAGTCTGAATAAACGTGGCTGCTGACATTTGCTGACTTTCCCATAGACTTATGATACAATTAACATACTCTTTAGCTCATACAAATAATGTGGAAGTAGACCTGGGTAATAAACACACGGTGGAAGCGTAATGAAAAGATTTTAAATATTATATCGGCCTTTATTAGTAGAAATCATGGTAAGAATCTACATACTGCACGTTATCTAAATCTTAGTTAATTTTATAGCGTTTAATAACTGAATTTTATCTCCTAATAAGAACGCGTGCGGCAAAAATTTCACCTGAAGCTGACTTCAAGATTTCGATCATACTATGATAATAAAAACAAAAACAATACAGGTGAAATAGAAAGAACACAAATTTTTTTTGTTACTATTATAAACAACGAAAACGTTTTCGAACAGCCCTAAAATTGTCTTGAGATAGGAATATGATCGGAATAACAACACAATCTGCATGTAACATAATAACCAAAATATACTCATAGAATAAATTTATTTTCAAGATACCGGATAAACTAAGTGCAATCAACGTCGATACACAAACATAGCAAATAAAAAATATTAAGCAGATAATAACTAATCGAATAATAATTTTGATATCAGCAGCATTGGTTTTGTTGACTAGTGGATTTGTTGACCGAGATAACTGATCGATAATTCGCCTTCGGGCTTTACGAACAATTTGAAATATTTTGGAATAATAGTGGCATACTAAACAAATTGGAACGGCAAAATAAAGTATAGTAAGTAAAATGTTATAAGTAAAATGCCATGGTTGTACTCTTCTCATATCATCAAATAATGAGCAGCTACCAATAATGCCATTGTAGACAAATTTTCCCCAAACATCACCAATGGAGGGAGCCAAAGTTAAGATTGGTAGTACCCACGTAATAATGATAATGAAAGATACTTTACGAAAGAGTATAAACCACTTTGATCTAGGACGACGGGATACGCAGCAGTATTGAATAATAGCTAAACTAGTTAGCGTTAAAACATTTGTCATATTGAATGCAATCGATGAGCCACCAAGTAACCGACAACTGAAGCTATTGCTGTGAAAAATTTGAAAGGATGATGTCGTATAACGAAAGATGACTTTGATGGTCCTAGGAAATCAGTAAGATTAAAATTAATAATGCAATCAGAAAAGAACAATTGGAAATTTTCTCATAGATGAAACAAATAAGAAATAAAGATCTTGACTTCCAGATAAGAATACATTTTGCCTGAAGATGAATACGACAGGAGATAGACTATCTACTTACTCTATGATCATAAATCCTAAATCAGAGATTGCCAAATTAAGGATAAGCCAATCGGTTGGAGTAATTTTGCTTTGTTGATTGGTTTTGCTTAAAATCAGTAATGCGTTACAGAACAGTGAAGCAATAAGAATAATCGACATTAAAACCAATGCGCCAGTGCTATTAGAAATTAAAAGTGGATAGGTGATATTCGATAAATTGTGGGCCATGATCTGCCTTTTCTTGAAGTAACTCTTCTATAAAAAGATCAAAGTTGAAACCGTTGCTTTAGCTCAATTTTGCTCACCGCCAGCAGGTAATGGGTAAGAAAGTTATAAAATTAAGCTATTCCAGTAGATAATACAATCAGTAATAGTGTGAAATAGTAGGCAGATTTCTAGTCTTTCCTTCCTTTTATATACAACTACGTGATGTTTTTGAGATAGCTTTCAAATGATGCCAATTGGTTTACTTGGAAATAATACTGAATTCATCTAAGTAATTCGAATCCAATTTAAATCTGGTATTGACATGATGTCCTCAATGTTATTTTACTATTTAATCTTGCTATTGTTATTTAACTTTACGTTTAATAATCCTTATTGATTACTTCATGATACTGTCTTGATGGGACTGCTTTAAATGACGTCTTAGCTGTTGCCACTGTTATTACGGCTGTCAACGCCGCTACTAAATGAGGGGCTAGTCAATAACTTTCAAATTTCTCAATATTACAAATCGTTAATTTTTTTGTATAATATCTGAATTCGCAACAATCACTGCGTTCTTATTCGAAAGCTGTTAATTAAAGGATATGACGATAACTCATCTAATATCGACACACTTTCTTATAAATATTACTAATAACTTTGGAAATACCGAAAGACCACCTTCGAATACAATGTTATGTCTTATTGAAAGCGAAACCGGGCACAACTGATATTTAGGCTTTGACTAACATCACTTACATTAAGGTATTTATATCTATGAGTAAGTGAGATAATGAAGCAAGAATTATGTCTTTCAAAGGAGTGCAAAGGAATATTGCTTTAATAGTGATGTTAAACAATAGCTGGTGGTATAAGCGTAGGTAAACTGCAGCATTTTGTGATTGCAATATTAGGATAACAATAATTCAATTAACCAATATTTATTGCAACTCCCAGTTATTAACTTCTGATACATAAACAATAGTTTTGTCAATATAGAATAAATCTAATTTTCCATTAGATTTCTAACTGATACTGGCTAACTTTCTATCACTTAGTGATCATTCTGTCACCTGAGTTAATTCATCTGTGAATTAAGTCTAAATAATATATTGTCAAAAATTAGATGTTTAACAATGAACAATACTAAAAGAATTTATTAGAAAATCTATCATTTTCCTTTAGAGGTAAACAGAAGACAATTAGCAGAATAGATCTTTCATTGTCATAAATATTAACTTTACTGCCTATCAAAATTTTAATTATTTTTCGAATAACAAAATTCAGACAGTTTATCCGACTCTTTTTTTAAATTAGATTTTTTCAGGTAAAAATGCTTGAGGATTTTATAATTTAGAACGACAATAACAATAAACAGGAACTAATCAATTCCATACAACGCATTGGATTAACGTAATATTACTGCATTTGTTTTTGTAATTCTATTCATCATTTCCCGATTTACACGAATATCTGGAAGTTTACAATTCTTGTTTAAGTTAGGCTTACATTTTAAACACCTTTTTACTTTAATTTTACCTATGGAGTAATAATATGTATTAATAAAATTATTTACTATCTCGTGGATTGAAGTCTCTATAATAATTTATTTCAGAAGTAAAATTTTCTATTATGAATTGCACTACTATTTGCATTCATTCCCTAATGATTATAATAGATTATATTATCTAAATAAGAGTATAGTCTACTAGTGCGACGTTATATGGCTAGGTAGGTATGAAAAATAAAGAATTAAATCATTTATTGTATTATTTCTTTACGGCCAAAAACTATGTACAGTATTTCATAGCTTTCACTCCTAACTATGAGCACGAAATTGGATTATATACGTTTGAGATATTAGTATCAATCAGTTAGTATAATTAAATGACCTCATTTTATCTAATTATTCTGGCAAAAATATCTAAAATGAAATCTTAAAGGTCAACAAGGATATGTATCATGTTAAGATTCTTTCTGCAATTCTCTATATCAATTAATTAGGAGATTCTCATTTTTTTCATGGCAAGTTTAGTAGTCTTGGTTTTACCATAGAAACTGATCCATCCTGTTATAATCTTAAAGTGAGTCTTAAAATTTGGAATCGTATCAGCACTTGCATAAACACGGTTGTGATATATACCGATCACGAAATTCCAAATTTTAGAAAAATAAGGGCTTTATTGAATCTTATACAAAGATTAACTGCACACAGCTCTACTCTAGCCGAATACTACTTCTAAAGACTTCTAGAACGAACTAACAGAATAATCTAAAGTTGCATGCTTTTATACTTTTCGTAGTATTCGCAGCTACAATCTGCATGGCAACCTTTTACCTTATATTACACATAGTTAAATTATTCTTAGTAAGACTATTCTACTGCGGACCATCATTAATCCAATATGGATACGACTACAGTACTTACGTAGACATTATTCACACCAGCCAAAGTACAATGAATTAACCATATCCTAATGTCTGATTTACAGTTCTATTTTTACCTATAACCTTATTAGTAACTCAACATCTTACTGTATATAGTCATCTGTACTCTAGCATAGAGTCTCTACCACTACAGTCTATAGTTATAGCTACCAAATATCTCTTAGGATAAATATCTACCGTATATTATACTAAACATGGCTAACAGTCTACAATCACAATACTAGTTACATTACAACAGTATTTATTATGTGAGTGATCAACTAACTTACGAGCTACTTAGTCACTCCAACTAACTACGGAGAGATACTGTAAGTAAGACTAACAACTTCCTCACATGTATAATAAGCGGCTTGTTGTAAGATTAGCTTTATGAGTTTTTACTTCTATTCAAACAACGAAAGTATAGTACCTTGTCGTGCACTAGAGAAGTATCAACTTGTAATTTTAGTGGTTAGCAGTTGATACCCTAATTTAGGATTGCATAGTCTAAAATAGTAATTGCCAACTAGCTAAACTGGATTATATTTATCGCCTCCGAGATGTTAAGGTTCGAAGTACAACTCCTATGTTTAGAGGAAATATCTTAGTACGATAGATTTATATGTATCTGTTAAACTATTAATAAGCATTGATTATTTTAATACTGTTACAGTAAATTTAATAGGATTAGACTGTATCTAATCTGTACGGATAGAATCTCTTTCGGGTATTAATTTGGTTAATCTCTAATGGACGAGGTGACTTGTATAGCTAAACCGGTTTTAGGTTTGAAACCTATATAAACGAAGAGTTCGCCGACAATAAATTAGATTCTGATTTTCTAGTAAGTCTGGAAGGTCTCCCTGTATTAAACCCTATCTGACTTAAAGTACCAATTGTCTGGTATTCCAAAATTAATAGAATTTTACCGGTTATCTAGAATGTAATATCAAGCAAATTATTAGCAGTCACCTTTGAAGTTCTGTCGGGAAAATCCTCTTGGAAGCTTAAGAAGCTAAGCAATATGCGGATATTAGATGTAAAAATCAAACGATAGATTGGAATGAGTACATGGTATATTTGCTTGCGAACGATAGCAGAGGATTTAATTAATTTTACTGATACTTATATATTGAATATATTTTAATATAGCAGTTGATATCTTCATGCAATTTTCGGTATGGTTAAAACAGTAAGGAAATTTCGGTAAAACTTAAGCGTTTTTATTTCTATTGCTTACATCACATCAGCCATGTTTATTGACTGCAAAATATTAATACTAAAGAATATTTAATTTACAATAATATTTATACCGAGCTAAAGACATGTACAAATATTTTGATGATATAGTATATGAACTCAATACTATAGAACAACGGACTGTAGTAACTACATGTACAGCATAAACTTACATTTTGACGATATAATAGCTCAGTATGGCACAAAGTAAATGGCTACGGTGATTAATATAGACATAACAATTAGGTGCTGTGCTCAAAATCGTAGTAAGTTTAACGTGTATTTACAGTTATTAAAGTTACTTATAGACGTAATAGCCAATTTTCGAGATGTTATTACAAAAAAATTGATTTATTATAAATTCATTATACACTAGTCCCGTCTTAACCGAAATAGATACATTATCTAGGTAACTTTATAGTAATATCAAGTCCATAGTTTTTCCGTGCATTAGCATTACAACGTGAATTATCTCAAGATGGAACAATCGTCAGAAAGTGTTCTATAGATTGGGCTTATAAGGTGACAATTAGGTGTATAGATGGTAACGAATAAATACGGCATTAGTATAAGAGTCAACTATTATAGACAACAAAATAATGAAGCAAGGTATTAGTCTTCTCAGTACAATAGTTTGTTATCTTCTTTCTCCAATGAAAGCTAAATTACCGACAGTGACTTTTCATTAACAATGTCCTTACAAAACTAGGAGTCAATAGCAGCTGAAGTTATAAATTAATAGAATATTCATCTAGCTCACAATAATAGATGAATTAGGGTAGATTACACTTGAAAAGCTATCAAGTATGTTCAACAATTTGCTGTACTTATAGAATTCAAGATGATAATTTGACATAGAAAGGGCCTTTGCTCCTAGAAGCGGATGTATTAGGATCTTTCATATTCTAGCAGAGAACAAATTAGCATAGGTATCTCAAAATCGAAGTTATTTGCCCATAATTAATTTGTATTGTATTACTATACTATTATAAATATCTTTCCTCTATTTTTCCAATTATGTTTTAGAAAGATATTCAAAGTTACAGTCTTGACAAAAAGATTTTATCACTAAAGCTTACATCGGAGTTTGCTCGGCCGGAGTTCATTTTCTGGCTAGTTACTAATATTGCCTTCCTTCTGGTTGCTACCCATGCACTTTTAACCTAAAGTAATAGATCAATTTAAAGATTGTACTAAAGTGTTGTTTAAGAAAGAAACTATAACTGTCACAAATCAGAAATATAATCCATTCAATGTGCTGAAATTATTTACCAGCTATGTAATATACGCTTTCTTACCTCACGATTTAGAAGGCAGCTAAATATCAAGATGTGAAGACCCTAGAAAACATTGAAATGCTTATTTAAGATGATTTAATGCTTTTGATAGCTATGATATCGAAACCTATAAAATTATGTATACTACAGCATAATGTTTGCAAATCTAAATATGATTTAGTCAGTATTTAAATACTATAATTCCTGGTATATCCATGAAGCGATCTATGAATGTTACTTTATATAAATTAATCGTTAAGCAGCAGAAATATAGAGTACCTGTAACGAATTGAATATGATAAACAAATAACTGTAAGCGGTAGGGTTGTATCCAATTGGAATTATCCCTAAACACCACGATAATACAAGTATTGACCATAAAACGGCTGCAGCCTTAAATTCAGACCTAAATAACAACGTTTCCGAAATTATAAGTTAAACTTATCCGATGAATGGATTCTCATATTAAGAATATAAATTATGACAACGTTAAACTACTCTAATAGTAATCTGATGTTGTAAAAGGTGCGGTTCTATGGAATAGAAGCGGGCTAATGCAAACAGATTTGATTTAGAAATATCTGTATGCAAGAGCAGAAATACAAATAAAGTGGTGTAAGATATCTTTCTAATTATTTTAATTAGCCTGTTGCTATAAGTAGTCAGAATGGAGAAATACTCGTATTAGTGAATTTTCCTACAACATCGATATTCCATTAAGGTTACAATTTAAATGGTACGCAATACTGTGATAAATGAAAGCCTAAACTTAGCACCATCATCGTAAATCTATGAGCTCTAGTAATTAAAATTTTTTCAGCCAAGAGCCTCTAATAGCTATCTTATTTCGATTATCATACTTTTTAATGGCAAGACCTAATATTTCGGACTAGTTTTGCTGATATATTAATTATTTATCAACAGCATTTTCAATTAATTACATAGGTAAAAAACTAAGGGTCAACTAGTAGAAAGCAGCAGTCTTAAATTAAAAAATAGACAAACATACTTGATTTTAATCAGTTTATCATTTTTAGTCACATTTTCCGATGTGATTGAAGCGCGTTTAATGATTAGCTTCCTTAGCACTACCAGGAAAATGATGCTATTTGCCTATAAGATGCAAATTATGTATTAATACCTTCACAATTACACAAGTTTTGAACATTCAGCAATTTTTAACATTTTCAAGCTAAATGATCATAAATTCATAATAAATACCAAAGTTAAGATCAATATTGGAGTAAAGAGTGCCAAAAACATGCTACTATTGTAAGATATCCAGCACCTGAAAAATAAAAATGCCCATAAATGAATGAGATATACTTATTCAAGTATATCGCGTTTAATTAAAATGTTAAGAAAATTAAATTGAAAAGTAGAAAATGTTAAATACTACGAAATCTATGCAGATTAAAGTAATAACCCTTCATCCAAGCCATATTGATTAATATGAGTAGCGACGGTTATTCCTACTATTAGTGTTGGTATACCTTAAATTCATGGTTGATAGAAAAGTACACTTAAGCTTATCATTTAAAGAACAGAACCTACGAAAAGTCGTTAAATATTCAAACTTGCGTTAAAGACTTACCCCATCCAATTATAAAATAAAACCTCGATTTATTACGTTGATAAATAGCTGCCGTTATCATAAAGTAGAAGTATAAGCCTTCGACTGATATCCAAGTTAAGGAAGCCAAATAAAATAGGTGAAACAAGATGGTCGATATCTTGCACAATACCTATTTAATAAAGTTGGATTCAATTAGCTCCATTGCTTTATAAATATTGAAACTAAATCTGTTACATAAATTATCGTATATTTTGATATTATTTTCCAAAATAGAACTTTATCTTTACAAGTATTGTGTAGTATCTATACGTTTTAAAATTAATAGCTGCTTACCTGCCCTTTAGATGTACTAATTCCCAAAATTAAGGACATTTGAGCGATTAAAATGGCTACGATCAGATTCTTTTGAATCAAAGATCTTTCAGTATTTAGACTAAAGATAGATTGGAAAAAATATAACGTTAATATGAAATTTCTTCGGATTTCTATTTTACAAATGCTTATAATATCTAATCCATATGCTAATCATATTTCAAACCTTAGATATAAATAAGTGACTAAGGTCACTATGAGAATAATGATGGAGGCACCAACAAAGACATATGCCAAGATCCGTAAAGCTTTTAATTTTCCACATGGTTCTATTATTTCAGTCTAAAAGATAGTTACTACCTTTAGAACTTATTCAAGAGCTTTTAAATCACATTCAATTCACTTACTATATACTATAGCTAAACTGTATATTATCAATTAAATACTGCGCAAAACGACTTTATAAAATAATATACCTTAATATTATGTCGCTGTAAAGCAAAATGGGTCAAATGATTGCAAGAACAAACTGTATAATTTGCGGCTCTTTCAGCCACATGACATCCTTGAGAGGACCATTTACTGCCGAGAAGAAATTTAAATAAAGCATATCAAGATAATTAAACATTTCAGTATTTTTTCATTCATGCTTCCTAAAATTAAATACTCTGCAGTAAATAGCACTATTAATCTATTCCAAGCCATGGAATTGTTAGGTTATTATTATATTGAGAACAATATTCAATATACTTCATGAAGGAGAAATCTGTAGCTATCTGATCGGTATCGCAAGTTTTAAAAAGATTAAAAATTGTAAAATGACTCTAAATCGAACCTAAGTGTTAGATTCCAAAATACGCAAGTAAAATTGGATGATTCATTCGCTGATTCATGATCAAATCGGTAGCGAAATTCTCTTTCATTTCCGTTAAATGCCGATTTAGGATAGACCGTACATGAAATAATAGCCGATAAATTTCTGCAGTGTAAAATTAACCAAAATGATAATTTAATGATTAAAAGCTTTTAAATTTGCTAACACTAGATACATAGAAGTTGGTTCAACCCTATTAATTATCAAACCTTGTATTGGTGAAAACTTGATTTAATGTTGGCATAAGGCCGACGCTGATTACAACTTTGGAACCTAAAGCAAGCATTAAATGTGAAGCTCTCTAGTACCTTTTTCAATTTCCAACTATGATTTTAATTTAAACTTTCAGCAAAAGGATACTTCATCTCTGCTATAGTAAGAGTTATTCAAATTGTTAAGAAAAATGTAAACATCTGTTGCTAGACTGCCTTACCTGTGCTTATTGACCTATTCGATAAATTTAAGTTGATGCTTTTGTCCGAAGTATTATTTGCGACCAGTTTTGCTCTATATCCTTCAAATGTAGAATCAGGCTGAATGGCGGAAATATGCAATTCTAATTGAATCAAGATATTTTTATAAGAGAATTAAAATTCTGAAAATGGGTAAAAATTAAAAATAAATATACTGCTATTTGAATTAACAGTAATTGCCTATTATTTCCGATTTAATCACGATTTCTTGTCCAACTCGAAGAGTTTTCGCTATTTTAGCTTGCAAATCATCTGAAGCTGTAACTGCTGTTGTAAACAGCTGATTCTTAATCGTTGGATCCTATCAAATTAGTACAATAACATTCATAGTTAATACTACCTCTACATTTAGCACTTTTTAAAATAGATAACAATTATTAAGTGAGCTATATTGATAAATTTAATAGTAAATTTTTAAATTAATTTTAATTTATTTCAACGAACCGGTATACTTGCAACTTTAAGAGAAATTTTCCCTAATTCTCGATAATAAACCTTTAGAAAGGTAATAATAAAATATGAACATTTAATAAAACTCGCTCGACATAATAATGTCTTACTTGGTGAACTCTATGCATGTTCGTTAAATTGTGCTTACTAACGCAGTACCGGCACATGTAAATAAATTAGACTGATTTTTTAATGCATGAGTACGAATAGAGAATCTTGAAGGCGTTTAGTAAGATTTACCTTAATTCAATCTGATGTTAGAATACTAACAGATGATACTCCAATTATTCAGTACAGTAGACAAATGAAACTATATTCTCAAAATATATTGCAATTGAAGAGTATTCCTAGCTTTTAACACCTTCATGTTTATATTAGCTTACTTCTGTAAATTTAGTTTTGTAGGCTAAAGATGTGTTCTGAATTTGAGTTCTGGCTAAAATTTCTTCCAGATGGTTCATTTCCTGACTCAGAACAGCTGGATTATCGCTTATGGTGTTTTGTTGCAATAAGATGATTCCCGTTTGAACAGAAATTGTGTTCTAAAGTGTATAATGGAAAGAATAGCTCTATTAAGAAATGTATTTTTCCTTCCCTCAAAAAAGTTAATGTTATGACTTCGATTTTAGTAAATGTATCTGTACTATAGAGAGTTCTGGATTTTCGATGACAATATTTGCAAGTTATTAAAGCTTATATTGACTAAAATAGCACAATAAAAAGTTTGTCGTTAAATATATTACTGTATCTCCCTAACCATCATTAATTCTAAATCTTTGGCTTTCTACAAGGGCTGGTACTAACGAGAAAGCATACAATTAGAAACTCGTTACTTGACTTACATTTCCTGTCAAGATAGCTGAGGGAATACTTGTTCCTGTTAAGATTGTAAGTGATCATTTAAAATCAGTAGATCTTAATCTACTCTACGTTGGGCGTAGGATATTAGATTAATAGTTACTAAAAATAGAAGTTGTAAGTAACCTTACCGTTTACGATCGAAAAAGTCACTGGCTTGCTGGGGGTACACGCTAAAAATCGATTTATAAGGTTAGAATGTGATCGTGACATTAAAGCAAAGTTGGACTTTGCTATATTATATATCGTATATGCCATAAATACTACAGCTAATAGTGATATTTCGGTTTATTTTCGTAACTTAGATGTTGCATGATACTATTTCAGTCTATACCTCCAATATTAAAAGTCATAGAGCTATTGTCGGGATTATCGAGCCGGAAACCCCAGATTGATTTTTGACCAAAATTACCCTTGAAACGATCTATTCGGAGCATGGTAGTTGATCGTGCGTATGGAATTTCGTAAAAGTAAGGCGCTACTCCAAAAGAATAGCCACAAGCTGGTCTCCTAATACTAACTTTATACCATAGCATACCGCCAATTTTATACAGGAAAAATCCAAATAGATTAACTCCATTGGATATAAGAATTAGCTGAAATGTGTTCGTCTACATAAGTAAAGAAATGATTTTAAATTGGATTTACAGTTTTAAAATGGTAGAATATCGCCATTGATAGTCCTGATAGATATTGATTATTGCCTTCGTACCGTTCTCAGATTAACGTAATAATTATAGGGCGCTGGTAGCAAGTCTTGCCATGTAATGATAACCACCTGGCTAACGTTAAAGCTATCAACAGTCCTGTTAAACAATCCATAATTTGTTGAACTAGGATTAGCACGCATATAATCTTGTAAAGCAGCAACATCGTTGGCAGCTCTTTTAAATATTCCTTTAGCTAATGCTGATTGATCTTTAAGAGTATATTCGTGCATAAGGATGCCAGATGTCTTATATCCTCGAGCATCAGCATCAGAATAAAACGGAGCTATTATGGGGATATTTTTAGGAGAAGGAAAGGTTAACGGATAAGGATTTTCATATTTCTTGCCAAAGCTGACATATCCATTGACCGATATCTAAGATCATTGATGTAAAATGAAAATCGATAAATAATCACTCGAAAACACTCAATCTAGAGTTAGTACGATTTCATTACACCGAAAAATTGAAACCTACGTAGAGATTTTTATAACATGACCCTTCGATTGGGATTTCATCCTTTAATGGTAAGCTTACAACATCATCTCTTCCGCTACCGTGTACGGTCTCCTCGTAAATAATAGTATAGAAATCTACAAACCATAAGAAAGTAAGGATAGGTTAAGGCTTTAATCAATCCTCGAATCGATGTCGATGTGACTATTTTGAAGCGTTGTTCATTCTAACCTTCGCAGTAAGTACCATTGCCGTGGTAGCCTTCCCTACACTGGCATCGAAATGAACCAGGTACGTTTGTACAGCTAGCATCTGCTGAGCAAGAACTGGTAATTTTGCATTCATCAATATCTATTATAAGAAGATTTAGAAAGAAAATATTATGTCGGACTTATGCAACTTGGAGATACTAGTCTATAGACATGGAAAGAATTTGCCACTCATTCCAATTATTCGAAATATTTAACCGATTTAAGATGGCACAAACCGGTATCGCAGTTTTTTCCAGTCCATCCAGGATTGCAATTACATGAATATTCCTCTTTAGTCTTATTACATTTACCGTGTATACACGGATTAGGCAAGCAAATATTATTTTCTATAAATTGAATTAATATTTTGAATTCGTTCCGTTCTCAATTATTTTAGCATCATTTAATAAATAATAATTTCAATATTCGATCATGACTAAGGCAGGATTTTATGCAGTAATGAAATTTATTTGAAAACTACCTTCACAAGTACAATTAGAATTATTTGGTATTGGAACACAAGAACTACCAGTACATGCGTTGCTTAAGCACTCGTCGATATCTACAGAAATTAAAAAAAATTGATAAGTGATTCAGCAATTTCTAACTATCCATTAAATAGTCATACACACAAAATATCTAAGTAGAGAAAATACTTTTCAAACCTCCATTTGTAAAATAAGATGAATTAGTTAACGAGTTATCTAATCGAAAGGCCCAAGTCGATTTTAGGCCAAAGTTTCCATTATAGCGATCAATCCTTAACATTGTGGTCGATCGAGAATAGCTGATTTCATGATAGTAAGGTGTAACACCAAAGGAGTAACCGCTAGTAGGACGTTGAATACTCACTCTATACCATAACATTTTACCAATATCGAAGTGAAATATTGAGAATAAATTAACACCATTGGAAATTAATATCAGTTGAAAGGTATTGGTCTAAAGTGGCAGAAAAGTTTGAGGATGTTTTAGTTAAAATTCTTTAATTAAGGGCAAAGCTGCATTATACCTATACTAATATAATACTAATTGTAGCATGGCGGAACTTGAATATTAGTATTACTATCGCATTATGCTTATTCAAGTAAATCTAATTGCATCAAGTTTGCATTCGGTGTTTAAAGTAATTGTTTCTTTTAATAGCTTAAAATAGAACATTTACCGTATTAGCTGCAACATAATAGGTATAAGGAGAAGGTAATAAACCATGCCAAGTAATGACTATAACATGGTTTGCTTGAAATCGATTGACGATATTATTGAATACACCATACGTGTTGCTGCTTGGATTATTTTTGACATACGTTTGAAAGTGAGCTATATCGTTGGTTGCCCTTTGTAAGACTTTATTTGTTTGTGTAGAATTTTCCAGTAAGAGATACTCTTGCATGTAAATTCCGGAGGACTTATAACCACGAGCATCCGCGTCAGCAAAGAATGGAGCTATGATCGGAATATCTTTCGGTGAAGGAAATACTGACGGATAGATGGTTTTATACTTTTTTCCCAGGCAAACATAGCCATTGACAGAGACCTAAATTTTAGCAGTAAAATTTTTTTAGAACATAAACAATAGATATCCAAGACGGAAATTGTTTACTATGGACCTATCTACAGGAACATCTTCATTATTTTCTAATACTTATGATGAATTTATATAAAATAGCAATAATTATTGAAATGTTGCATCTTACATATAACTGTTTAAAGCATGAATTGATGAAATTGATATTCTTCTTTAAAGGAAAGGCAGCAAGTTCATCATCTGCATTTCCAAAAAAAGCATCTCCAGCTTGTAAGCCATAGGGATAAGGTGTAAAAGCTATCATTTTTAATACCAAGATAGTATTGAAAAGCATTATTACGTACCGTACCACATCAGAAATAGAATTAATTATTTTTAGAATATCCTCCTATTAGATTATGGCACATCATGTAAATGGTTCTCAAACCGAATTGCAATTAAATTCACCAACTATATTATAGTAATATGCAGGATTACCTATTAGTAAAATCTTATGCAGTCATTAAATGTTGGTAAAAGTGAAGCAAACAGCTGATCAGTACTAAAACTTTTAGCACTATGGAATGAAAGGTATGCTTTGATCCCTTAATTTAATGCATACGATTCAAAGGGTTAATTTTGATTGTAATTTATTGTTTTCATTTGTCAACTGACGATATGCCAATCGATGAATCATGCTATTTACAAAGCCCATTATAAAAATCGCCTTTATACGAGAAACTCATAGTCTGAAGTCAATATTATTTAATTATCGACATTACTTCATCACACAGGAAGAGATTCTACTGGCAGCTTTTCGTAATAATTAGAAACGTATTTCCTTCGATCTTTTATGCAATATCTACGTCCTATTCATAGTATTTGTGACGAATTAGTAGATTTGCTTCCTACACATTTTTAAGGATTCGGAAATTTCTAACCACTTGCAGAAAATTTTAATTTATATTTTAGAAATGATCGAGCACAGTCTACCCTATCGGTTGACTATTTGCAACTGCTAATTTTAAGCTTCATAACTGTTCATGTACACCAGCTCACGGATTTCCAATAAAACTACTCTAAACATGAATACACTATATACAAAAATGAACGCTGTAGTAGGGTCTAGCTAGATATTACTAGATTTTGATTTGTTCAAATTATAAAGTGATAACTATATAATGAAGAAAGCAGCAATACAGTTACAAGCAGTAACAGGTTTCTGACAAAGCTACTCCAATCATGAATATATCCCAAAAGAAGCATGTAGTAGGTTCTAGATGTTACTATATCTTTTGATGCTCAAATCAAATAACAAACAACAATAGTTTTGTAATAAATTACTAAACCGCTCTATAGTTTACCGCCGTCTGTAAATTTGCATTGAATAGCATGACACGTCGATTCTTATAAAGCTACTCTAATTACGAACATGTGCCAAAATGTACTTTATAGAAGGCTCGAGATATTACTCCGTCTTGTTATATTCAAACCAAACAAATCAATAGCTTTGTAATTAGACACTAAACTGCGCTATAGATTAACGTCATTAGTAAATTTACATTGAATATTATGGCGCTTAGGTTCTGACAAAGTTACTCCAATCATGAATACGAGTGCGTACCGAAATGAACTCTTTAGTAGGCTCCAGATATTACTGTATTTTGTTATGCTCAAATTAAAAAATACTAGCTACGTAATAAGCGACTAAATTGGACTATAGTTTACCGCCATTAGTAAATTTACATTGAATTGCATGCCATGTAGGTTCTGACTAAGCTACTCCAATCACGAATACATACCAGACTGAATTCTGTTGAAGATTTAGGATATTACTGTATCTTGACATGAGTAGGTTCTAGCTATTAAGTAATCGCTTTGTATTAAACTATTAAAAAGCCCTAAAGCTACTGCCAGCTGGATAATCATACAAAGCTTCTTCTGTCATGAAATAGAAGATAGAAAATTAGATGAGTTAAATAACAGTAGAGTGCTTTCATGATTTCAGCTAGATGCTAATAGTTTTCATTTCTTTTGAAGCTGTCCATGCTGGAGGTTTGTGCAGGTAATCTATTCAATTACATTGTACAGTCCATTGCATTTAGAATTGCAACAATTGTAGTTTTCAGGTCGTTTTGTATTTGGTTGATAATAAAAAATAATCGTCTAAAAGCTTTGATTCAAGTTGATAACGACAAAATGGAGCCGACGCATACTTTTATTCTTAATTATCAATCCTTCAACGGGTTACTAAGTAACCATTCTGTGATACTTCAAATTTTTGAGACAAAACTAACAAAAGCGAGATAAGCACAAGTTTCATGGGAAGAATGTTACTGTCTAGCTCGCCTGTAGTAAGGTAATGACATGGTTGTTGAGCTATTTTACTGGCTATGATGGTACTTCATGAATTTGAAAGGATCTATAGATCAATTATTCTTTCTTGAATGTCTTCACTTCGTAACGAAGTTTAATTAATATATTCTATACAATTTAATGTAGGAAAATCATCAGCTAAAGTGAATAAAGTTGATGAATTAACTTTTAATTTTTTTCTATTTTATCTCTCACTTTTTTACGAATCCCTTCATTCCAAAGTGCCGTAATAATACTTATACCTTATAGCAAAATACTCTAAAATAGACATTATTTTATCTCTGCAAGGCGCTCCTAATTCTAGGTGTAAAATGATGACAGTTGTGATTTGTGTCCTTGTACTATTTGAAAATGAATTTATGGGAAGATTTAATTTGATTTTCTCTTAGGTACATCCGTTAATTAAATTTAATTTTAAGCCGAGTTAAGATTGAAGTGCAAAGATACTAGGGCTAATTGTTTGCTCCACTAAATTGAAAGATATCCTAAAATAGAAAATCACAGAATCGAAACTTGTTCTAGAAATAAATTGAAAATATAAAATATCACTTGTTGAATGCTTGAAAGCACTCTTGCATCCATTAAACAACTATACAATTATCTATCAAATATCTTATACAACTAGAATTGTAATAATATCATCAAAGCTGTAATATCATAGTGAATGTTAATGCTACCATTGATATATAGCGTAGATGCCATAGCAATTGATATTAGAAGACTGCAATAAAGTTATAATCAGGATTATCACAATTGGTGTTGGTCAAATATTTTACATGTCAGGTTGTAATAACTTTAATTTTAAATGTCAACTCATTTGAGTTATGCAAAGAATGCAATACAGGCAATAACTTACAGTTCGAAGCAGAAATGAGCCGGTGACAAGAACCAAGGTAAAATATAAATATCTGTATGTGTATTAGAATTAGTATTAATTGTTAATCAATTTGGAATAGGCAATGCAAAGACATGAAAATATGCACGTAAAATTTTTTATGCCGGTCAATTGATGGCCTATAAACTTCTTTAAAGTAAAACCAGTATAATTCGAATACTTGATTATCGTGCGTAAATAGATTATTTTGAAGCTGAATTTGCTAATGCTACGGTGTTGCCTTGTCATTAGGATAGTTTAATAAGTACAGTAGGAGCAAGTATGAAGAATATCCATATTTGTAGTGCTAGCTAAGATAAGTAATGCCTTAACGTGGATGTGGTTTGTAAAATTTCATACATAATTGATATTGATTGTTATTGTGTGATAGATAGCAGTAAGATGATTCAAGTTCTAGTTGATGATAACTGAATTAGACAACCTACGAGCTTAGATTAAGATTAAGTATGAGTAAGAGATTCAAAATATTTACTGATAGAAAAGCTATGTAACGAATATCTCAGTTTGAGATGTTTCTTCTAGTAAGGTATAATAATAATACTGTTGTTGTTTGCAAATTAGACGGTTCCTATATAAACGGGAACATTTGAGTTGAGTGGTATAGTAAAAAGTTGTAGATGTATCTTTGCTAATAAAAGTTTTATCTTTACAGTATTTTGCTGTGTGTGTTAAACGTTAAGTAAAAGGAAGTTTAAGTCAGCAGCAACTTATAGACTTTTACTGTACGTTACCTAGTCGCAGAAGTGAAATTGTGACAGCTAATGATTACTTTGTAACTTACCCAAAAGTGTAGGAAATTATAGCGATAGAAACGTCGAGTCATGATTTTTTTCAACTTTGTAAAATGTTGTAAGAAAATCAATATCAAGAACTTACTATTGCAGTAAACTAATTCTAGATGTATACGTGCATACATATATATATATATACTGTAATGTTGGAACTATGAATAGCCAAATGATTGCTTTTTGTCGCCTATTTACTCAAACAGGAGTTGCGTAAATCACAATACAGGCAACTGTGTGTTTAATCAAAATATTTCTGAGATGAAGCACGTGATAATTACAATGCTTACATCTATAAATGTATAGAAGTAATTATAATATGTTAATTACTATTGATTAATTTTAATTAAGCAAATAATTTACACTATAAATAAGAATAAAATTAAGAATAAACACCTTTCAGCCTTATAATACAAACGCATGAATGATTCATAATAAATAATACCAAAATAATGCATAATGTGCAGGATATTGTAAAACGATTGAAGCTTGGTAGTTTCAGTGATAAAGGCCATTTTGAAAGTACTATTCCGGTAATACACTTTTAATAAGATTTGAAGGAGTTGACCAAAGATGTTACTTAGTAACTATTTTCAAGCGGATCTAATAGAAAGTTTGTACTAATCCAATTTGATAATCATTCATAGAAGGTCTAATAATTAATTATATAATTATTATGCATGTAACTCAATTTTATGGCCGTGATAGTAGTTACTAACCATAAAATTTAGAAAGTTGCCTGTAAGAATTTATAATTTACAAGGAAAAAAATATTTTACTATTTTAATTTTAAATTAGAATACCTCGTAATTGTTACAAATTAAACACATAATATGATTTCATAGTTAATCTAATAATCTTTGATTTTACTATTGGAAATTAAAATTTCATAAGCTAACGATATTATTAAATCTTAATTGTAAAGAAAGGCATATGACATTATATCTAATAAAGATTATCTCATTGTTACAAAACAGCATTGCAATAAGATAACGTAATCCACAATCAATCAGTCGATTCCCTGAACTACGTATCAGGGAGCAGTATCTACTCTTTCAGGAACACTTTTCTTATACTAGTAGACTACAAAAAGACTTAGACGCCTCGTATCTTACGTTAAACACTAATCATAAGAGCCAACTTTATTACACTATTTATCGCATTTATATACTCCTTTACAATAGCAAAGACATCCTAGTTAGTAATATTAACGTTGAAACCTGATAATGAATCAAAAGCAAATTTTATCTACTGCTACCTAATGAAGCCAACAGTATTTACGAACATAGCCATCAAATGACTAGTACAAAATTATCAGCTTACAATATATTCTAAATTAGAAACTCTTCATATAAGGGTAAATCAACAAAATTATCCCAACGTAGATAATTCTACTGTAATCTCGATATTACCGTGTGTAAATAATAAACAATAATATTTAGCCGTTTATATTACGTATTGCTTTGCTCCAAATAGCAAACTTTGTCAACATCGCCCATTTCGTAAAGAAAGAAGGCTTAGAAACAAATGGGTAAATTATCTTGTAAACTAGTCTTGTAGCTGTTATAGGGTAATTTTAATAAGTAAAATTAATTATCCTATAAAGTTGGTCAAATAATTTAAAGTTTCTTAGTCGTTATACCCGATGTAGACTAAATGGATATTTCATTGCGAATGAAATATATGATTGTAACGATTCCTTTACGAATGGAATAGCATTCTCCTATTTTAATTGCATTAGTAAAAGCCATGCAAGGGTGTTTGATTTTACTCTTAGATATTTACAGCTTGCAGTTACAATAACATTATATTCCGATCAGAATCTAATCCTAAAAATGATGAATCAGCTTATAAATTAAATACATCATTATAATTTAAAAATTGGTAACAATACCAAAATATCTTGATGAATAATATCACGGTAGTTACTAGAGTTTAAAAAGCTATATTTAAGTTGGATTGATTTTATTTTTATTACATATACCAAATTCCATAAGTTAATATTAAATTTGAGGAGTAATTCTAATTAGATCCGAGAATAATCAAATGTAAAATTTCACTTTACTTGTACCCGTATACTGTACTTGCTTTACAGTTAACGTATCTACGTGTAAGTGTTGTGTTTAAAGGAATATTCTTTCTTGTTTTTGAAATATGAGGGTGTAATCTATGCATGAAAATAATAAGACAGCCTATATACGTGCATATTATTGTAATCAACCTAATTTGCCAATTAATATGCTTTCACTGCTATCATCAGGTGAATATGTCACGCTGAAATTGTCAATCAAAATTATTTCAAATCATAACTTACCTATGGTAATAATAAAGTACAGCAACAAAGTATCATTGTTTTGTTTGTGCTAAATTTCTGCAGTAACTTTCAAATTTACCTTAATATTGTACTAACGTTAGCATAATAAATGTAGCTTCTTAATTAATTATGTCTACTATAATTGTAGCATGATTAACGGCAACCGTATCTCTTCATGATATCGATTATATTTTAGTAATTTGAGTAATAGGTCTGTCTGTTGGGGCAGGAGACTATATGATAAATGTAATATAGCTTTAAGTATAATATTTATCTTTAAAGTTTATTTGCACACAAAATTGTATAATTTAAATCCAGTACACGTATAACTATAAGCACGTGATATCAATGGAATGGTATGTATATCGGTTGCGATTATCGCCCAGCTGTTAATTAATTGCTGAAATAATCCTTAGTGAATAGGGCTATCAAGACCGAGGTTGTGATATGAGGAGAAAATATAAAATAGGTATCCTTCTGTCACAATTTCACTTCTGCGACTAGGTAACGTACAGTAAAAGTCTATAAGTAGCTGCTGACTTAAACTTCCTTTTACTTAACGTTAAACACATACAGCAAAATACTGTAAAGATGAAACTTTTATTAGCAAAGATACATCTACAACTTTTTACCACATCACTCAACTCGAATGTTCCCGTTTATATAGGAACCGTCTAATTTGTAAACAACAACAGTATTATTATACCTTACTAGAAGAAACATCTCAAACTGAGATATTCATTACATAGTTTTTCTATCAGTAAATATTTTGAATCTCTTACTCTGTTGTGACTCAGTTTGATCTTTACGAATTTACGGAAGCGCGCGGAATTTCTGCTGAGCCAACTACAAATAAATTTCTTTTCTTTTCTATCGGTGGTTGAAATCGACCTTTATTAACTACAACTAACCAACTTACTAAGTCACACTCGAACCGACTCCCCAAGATAGTAAAAGCGCCTCATTTATATACTCTAACATTGGCATGAATATGCATAACCTCTCTAACATTGCGATAACATTCTTGAGATATCATTTTTCAGTATAACACTATTGACTAATAAACATACTTGTACTGTACAACATTAATTTATCATTTACCGGTACAGCAATACAAGATAACGGTAACAACTATGCATAGTTAAGGATATTAATCCTTAAGAACAATATTATCTAGCGATGCTAGTCTAGCAGTCGCGACATACACATACTTAATCTTAATCTAAGCTCGTAGGTTGTCTATGTAATGAAATGAAAAGTGTAGAGATCAAGCTACAAAACTTCAACAAACTTTGATTCTACTTTCGTTCCACTCCGGTCGACTTAGCAAAACTTTGACACCAAATAAAATTTGGGGAAATAACCGAACAACAATTTATTACAAAACAAACATGGAGAGAAGTATGAACCGAACAACCTTACAAATACTTAGCTTTAAGTATTATTAATATAAATGACAGACTTAAAAACTGCCAACGAACAAACAACCTTTCAAAAAGAAGAACGTTTTAACTTACGACAATTCGACCCCGAAGGCCTTTCAAATTCAACAAGTTCTTCAAATAAAATCTTCTTCTACTCTCTCTCTAAATTTTCTAATTGCACTATCATTTATAGGCTTCGTAGAGCCGTCTGAGGTATTTCAAACTAAACATTTGCTAACCAATCGCTCTTAAGATCCGTTTTAGAAAACTACTTTGCACCATTTAAGAAAACAAAAAATTATTCAAAGTTCAGACACAATTTAACCTACGATTCCCTTACAAAACACTATAAAACTAACAAGCTAACTATAAAAATACATCAAACTTCATTTCTAACATAATTTCTATCATTAATACACTATAAAAGTCTAAAAATCAACCTTTAAACATCAAGATTTAGTCATAAAATCAACGTTCTAACTACATAGCAATCAACACAACCTCTGCCAATTTCCATCTTATTTTCTATTTTCCTCACTAAATCTCCTAATGTGACTTCAAGTCACGTCATAAAATTCCAAAGTTTCAAATTCATAACAAAATGTCCAAATCTCAAAAATCAACTCTTACGATATTTTTCACGAATAAAAGTCCAAAAATTAAAACAGAAAATTATAATTAGGACATAAATTAAAACAGGAAAATTATATCGGACATAAATCAGACCGGTTCCGAAATCCGAATCCGAAAAATTCGGTTTTTATAAAGATCACAGTAATCGCTTATCAAAAAAATTTATATGACTATCACGACTACTTTTCTGACATTAGTATGGCTGAGTATTGACAGTTGATGTTTTAGCGTCAGATTGTACGGTAACTGTACGATTATAGACTACATTACAGTACTTTATCGTCATGTTATAAATCCCCTTTCTCTAAGGATAGGGTTTTGCTACAAAGTCAAATTCCTTTACAATTTGAATAGACGATCAAACGCCCTTTCTTTAGATTAGGCAATTGCTCTCGGGCTATTTCTATATTAATCTATATAATACCTTGTAAAATAATGAAGAAGAAAAGATGGCGACATGATGATTTGGCAGGGTAAAACTTAAAGACACTATCGCTTTCTAGGTATTTTCTATAGTAAAATAGTACTAGTTACATACTAAAAGCTATAAAGGACTCTACTTTTAGTCCTTTACTACGTCTAATTCAATTATCATCAACTAGACCTTGAATCATCTTGCTGCTATCTATCACACAATAACAATCAATATCAATTATGTATGAACTTTTACAAACCACATCCACGTTAAGGCATTAGTTATCTTAGCTAGCTTTACAAATATGGATATTCTCCATACTAGCTACTACTGTACTTATTAAACTATCCTAATGACACTGTAACACCGTAACACCTTCTCCATCGTCGATCCAGTAAATCTATATCGTATCTTAATATTAAGTAGGATTTACCTACAAATATTATTTCTGTACTGATATAATCATAGAACATAGGGGATACGCGTATTTTATAGTGTGCCTAACTATAGGATATTTTAGCTCAATTCAGTACTACTCAACCACTTTTTCTTTCTTCATTCATTATTATTAATGTATCGATGCAAAAAGATATGATTCTTTTACTTGATTAAATAACAAAAACTCTACGCCTTGAGTTTGCTATCGTCACTACGATGATAAATATTATAATACTTTACGTCTCAAGCATCCCTAGATGGCTGTTACAATTCAGTCTTTGTGGCATGGAAACGCAAAATAAAAGTCTTTACGTAGCTCGCTGGCATGAACGTCTTTTACCTCTCAAATAGGTGCTCAACTAAAGGTAGTAACAACAAGGCTTTCATGAGCACTTTTTTAATTGCTCGAACGATTAATATCTATATAGTAACCATCTTGCTTGTAAATAACTCTAATCCAATTATTAAGCTTTACCAAAGTATGTTTCTTCGAATACATTATCCCAACATAGCTGTTGTATTAGTAAACAATCTTAACATACTGCTCATACGTAATCCTAATTCAAGCAAGAATGCTGTCTAATTCAACTACCCTGGACCAGGATTTAATCATCTTATTACTTTCTAAACATAAAATAATCGATATCTAATATATAAGTTCAGATCTTAAATTTTGATTATAATAATTGGTAGAAGCCAGCTCGCTATCATTCACATAGTGTGTGCATTTGTAATTTTTACTTTACATGATTTGCGAGAAGGCATTAACTATCACGTCTAGACTTACAATTATAGACTTTGCTATTTCATCTTCGACTACAAAACTACTCGACGGGTAAGACAGTACCTTAGCACCAAATCGCAATTCTATATCATTGTAATAGCAACGCAGAATTTGTCTATTGCGGATACGTTGTGTAGCTGTATCTCATCTCCTAAATTATATAGTTGAAACCATAGATCAACTCCGGTTACTTGATGCTTCTAATTTTACTAATGCACTCTTTTAAACAAATAAAATTTCTTATCAATGTATTCAAGTCGCTTATGATTATATAAATCAATTAGTAAATTTTCCAGATTCGCAAATGATTAGCTTATAAAATTCCACGAATGACGCTATGATCGATAATAATAGACGAAATCAAAAAGTCCCACTTAATGGAAACCTTGCTATATCACCGCTAGCAACAGAAGTACATATATGCACATGTTTGAACCCTAATTGAAAATTCTATCAATCTGCACACAATAGCTCTTTGTCTCATATTTATTGTTATCTTTCTGTTCCGCAAATATTTGCGTATTTTTAAACTGTTACGACTTAATCCTGAATTTTAGGTTCAAATGACAAAAAAGGCACTAATTATGGATATATATATAACAACTATTGGGTGCCTTATGTTACAAAATCAACTCCAGCAATACACAAAAATTAAAAATTAATCACCATTACTTCTTTTCAAGGGCAAATGGCAGCTATTTTCTACACAATAAATTGCTTATTCGTAATCGGTTACCATAAGTGTTATAGGTATGAAATCGAAATCAAAGTTGCCTATTGCTTAAAGCGGACATTAATATTTTGTATATAATAGTAAATTTATTAACAGAACCAAAAGCCGCTACACAGTAGCGTGTAGTGATATATTTAATGTGGATAATTTCAGAATAACTGAATAGATTTTCGAAAAGTAGTAAAAATGAAAGTTGGTATCATTGCCTTAAGAAATTAAGCCGGGATGAAAATTTAGATTAAAATACATACTTATACATTGTTATATTAGCAATTAAATGTTATTAAAAATTGATAGTCGCAATGTATCTATAGTAGCTAGCACTTTATTTGTGTCTGATACTTTGTCTAAAAGAATGCCTAAGTGATTTTCTAGGCACATATGAACCTATAATATGGGAAAATAGACAGCAGTTATTCAAATAGTCAAAACGAAAAAATATGTAAGTATATATATAAACCTTAGTAGCTGACACTCCACGTCTAAAATGCTTACTTGTATCGAACTTTGATCCACTAACTTGATTCTGACTGTCTTCATCCATATCTCTCCGTCGAAAAGATCGCTAAAGATGATACAAGATTGTAACAGTTACTTAACTGTTGAAATATCTTAGTAAAGAGTCAGAATATTGCTACATACAGCTGTTGACTTAGGCTACATTGCGTATTCAAATTAAATATCAATGAATATCCGGTTATTTAGCATTATAGCTAACGTAATTACCATAATTCCGTACTTCTGACAAACCATATAACTGACATACGGACAGTTTAGTTACAAATAATAGAAGTCATTGCTTGCCAATATTAGATATGTTCGCTACTGATAACAACTTATTAAGTATTGCATGTGGACTGGTATGAGTTATGTATCCTAGATGTGAACTGCATAATACTATACCGGGTTAGACATTGATGGAAAAAGTAATTATATCTTAGCTCTGCTATTCTCGAAAACGGCAGTAAAGTTTTTTATTTTATTTTCTGTAGATTTAAAATTATTTTCGGAGAATTTAATTTAATTTCTTTTAGATTATATATTACAGTTAAATAGGTTTATAAAAGTATATGGAGTGTACCCGTACCAAATAAGTTTTGCCTTTTCTGTTGCTAATGGTGGATGTAACTACAAACTTTCGTCTCATGGTTGAAGATAAGGCGTGTCTAACCTAAGGTTAGTTTACAAATTCGTAAGAAACGAAATGAAATTCAGTAACGAAGGGAATGAAGCAGAAAACTAGATATAAAATATGATTTATATTGTCGTACGCACTCTACATAAATCTGCAAGATTTTCGCAGACTATGTTTAATACAGTATTCCGCCATACGCACATTTACGAATACGCAATTTATGATTGTATTCTAACCTCCGAATTTAGTAGGCAATGAAACAGAAGGATGAAAAGGCCCTAATTAGAAAATAAATTTTTAATATTAACGAATCAATGCTCATCCGATGGACTTGAAAGACTTTCGCTGTCCAGTAATTCTGGTATTCTAACTACAGAAAAATTTGTAGGCCGGAACCACTATTTGTTGAGCGATTAATGCTTTAATTATATGTGTTTATAATTTCTAAATACGTAGTGCTTTTGAATTATTTCTATTCTGTTGCAGCAGCTTAAGATGCTTTCAAATGACATACTATCTTAAAATGAATATAGACCTGTATGTAACCCATATTCACCTGAAAACTATTGAATATAACAAATAAGTATGCAAAGATAATGGTTTCTTCTGTCAGCGGTATCAAACCAAAGACCCATGTCAAACCAAGAATGGGCAATAAAATTGCGGTAGCTTTTACAATTGATCTTTGAAAGAAATTAGAATAAACTAGTTATCTAACTTAATGATTGAATTTGCCTGGCAAGTACTTCACAGTCAAATTATATTAAAGCAAAAAAAGCACTTATAAAAGATCTACTCTTACTTGACTTTTAGTAGAGTGGTGTTTTTTGTCACATTTTCGCCAGCAACGGATCCACTTTTAGCAACTGATATTTGTATCACCGCTACCATGATGACTGCATTCGCCTTTTGAAGATTAGAAATAAGATAATTGATTCATACCTTATGGTAGTCTAACGTCTGATCCAAAGGAAATTACTGTTTTACGAATACTAAAAGTCTTAGTAATATTGAACAATACTACAATGTCTTAAATTCAGTTAGCTTCACTAACCGCTAATACTCCAATGATTGGGCCAAGGAAAGACCAGATCATGCCATCTGCGTAGGAAAGCCAACACCTATTACATACGTATAAATGCAATCAATTGGTTGGATGCAAAGTGCGATTATCATTACTTTACGATATGTACGTGCAAGACGCAATAAAATGAGGGTCATGTTAGTTTATTTGCTAGGGTATCCAAAAGAAGTATGAATTCATTGAGCTGACTATATTAATATAGTACAGTATGGTATCTATGATTTATATGCAAAATTTACCCTTGAATAAAACTTACCTAGCGTCTTTGCCGTAGCCATCCCATCTTATAATTGCAGTTGAAGTAACAATAACACATGGTATACCTGAATTAAGAAGTGTCTGAGGATGAATTTTAGGCACTAATATGTATATATATATACGTGTATCTGAATATTAATGAGCATATCTTTATCTTAAATAAATGAATTATTTATCAATCTGATACAAAATTTTAGTTCAACATACCCCATCCAATACACAGGTATAGCTTAATTTTACTTTTGTGATTAAAGACAGCAATGATAACAAAGTACAAGTGCAATCCCTCGACAAACATCCAAGTAAATGACGCCAAGTAAGAAAGATGTAGCAAGAGAGCTGATATCTTGCATAATATCTAGATCGTAGTATCATTAAGGATAAAGTGGTTAATTATAACAGAAGAACAATAACTAAGTTGAATTACTTCGCAAATTTTGATACACGGTTATTATGATATGATATCAATTCTATCAATTCAGCTTTAAACAAACTATTATCAGAGTAAACTTATTATATCTATAATTAGATACTACCTCTGTACGTGTATTCCTTTAAAACTACAAGCATTTGATAATATTTTTAAGAAAGTCAGAAATATATTATATTGAAAGATATTGAATTCTCTACATAACTTTTATGGTATTAGCAAGTATAAAGTCAAACCTTGATTTCTGCGGCGTTCATCGTTATGATTAACATTATTTGAGCGAGTATTAGCGCAAGAATAAAATTTTTATGAACGAAAAATCGTTCAGTATTAAGCCTGAAAGCGTGCCATAAGCGAATAATTAGCGGTAGAAAAATGATTCATAAATATGCAAGTCCATACGTTATACCTTTCCTATAAGACTGTAAATTGCATTTTCAGTTATCTGAATTAAAAGTAATATTACTTCCTCATGTACCTTAAAAATGTATAACAAAAAATTGTGATTGCCATGGATATAATGGAGAATCCAATTCCAATGTATGTTATGAACTGTAAAATCTCCAGGTCCCGATCAAATTTTGTTAAATTCACCTTCAAAAGAATCAAGAAATTCAATACATATAGGAATGTGGTACTAAAGTTTAGACTGATAGAGATGACGTTCATAACGTATAAAGAGAAACTGTAGGCAAATTTGCAAATGTAAGATATAAATCAGACATTAAACATAAAATTTCTAAATACCTCTGTTATTTGCAACATAATGGCAAAATGTGTTAAGTGATTACAGGAACAAACGGTATAAGTCTCAGATTGATTCACGATCAAACAGCCATTTTTCGACCATTTCCTATTTGCATTTCAAAAAAAACAATATTTAAACCGATTTGAGCATTTCTATACACAGATTTGGTATCAACCAGCAAATTCTGAAGCCATTGCATTAACATTTAAGCACGCTAAAGTAATCAATGTGTACGTATTTATTAGTATTTACCAAAAATGCAATCATAAGGTTAATACAATAGGGAAAAATAAAACTAGATCGAAAGTAAATCGCTCCTTTGCAAAGCATTCGGGTGACTACAGTAAATACTGTTTTAATAGAATACCTAAGCGTAGTATTCCAAAATACGCAAGTGGTTTTAAGCTTTTTGCCTTTAGGTTCATAATCATAACGATAAATGAAAGGTCTTTTGTATCCGTGAAAAGCCGATTTGGGATAGACGGTGCAAGATACGATAGAAGACAAGTTGGTTCTTGAATCACTAAAGAAAAATAGTTATGTATCTTATTAGGCGTAATTAGGTATTTAATTACTACAATAAACACCATATCAAGTAACCTATACGTTTTTTTTATTCTTATTTATTGTGTTACAGTATAATTACTTGAAATATCCAAATATTTCATTAGGAGCTTTTAGAACGCCAACACTGACACTGACAATTGCACCTAAAAATTACGATCACATACTTTAAGCTTAGCAATAACGCCTCATTTTTGTTGATCTAAAACTATCGCTTTCGCATTACCAATACTTTAGGCGTAATAAGAATTGAAAGCAACTAATTTACATCTATCCTAAAAGTTTCCATTGCTACTAATTATATTGAATATTCCTATTAATTATCATTACCTGGATCAAGTGATTCTCTAGAAATATAAACTGATACCGAACGTTCACTACCCTGATTAATTGGAAAAGATGCATAATAGTCGTCTACAGTATGGTTGGTATTGTTGACATCGCCAACTACGTAAGCTGTTGCAATCAAAATAGTTAAGGAATTACCATAAGATTACACTCTTGGACGCTAGCGAAAAACACTTGTAATTAAGCGTTATCTTGAGATATTATATGGTACATGATAATGTAGCTTCAAATCCTTACCAGTTTTGCTGTTAGTAACATTAATTTTATCTCCATTATTTAATGTAGGCGATAACTTGTCACCTAATTTATCCATGGAGACAACAGATTGAGTCGCCAGTGCTCCATGAGTGTGACCATTCTGCAATGATTTATTGTTGCATTATTATTTTTGAAAGCAATTTGTCATAATAGCGATATTTCGCTCTCCTCTATTTCCGTAAAGCTGTTATTACTGTATCAAGCTCCAACATACCGAATGGCCGGCGGCATAAGCGGATACTTTGTCAAATCGGTCAATGTAAGCCTGTCATTAGAGAAAGGCGTTAATAATTAAGATAATTTACAGGACCATTGCGGTCATACTTTTCATTAATAATAATGGCTGCAATCGTTGAGGAAAATGCATTTATTTTTATAACTGAAACGATTAAAAATTGGCGACCATTCTAGCTATTGGACGAAAATCTGCAATTGTTATTCATACTGACTTCATAGCAAAACAACAGTAAATTTTGCAGTAAAGATAAGACGTAGTAAGCGGTCAGTAGTTTGAGCAACATTGATACTTACTGAGGCAAATTGAGTTTTATCACGATGACTGGCATTCTTTAAGATGGCTTCCACAACGAGCGATTGCATTTGATAATATTGTATCATAGGATCTGAATAACCTTGTGCAGAATTACCTAAAGCCAGTGGTATATGTAATATTGTGGTCACATTCTGTACTGGTTTAGTATTGGGAACCTAGCGATTGATATTTCATGTCGAGTTAGTTTATAGACCGGTATATCAGGTCAAATTGTTTCTAATGCACAAGAGTACATAAATGTCAATAGCAAACCGGGTTTTGGAAAGGTACTTTCGTCGTTGCTGAACCTGTAGCACTACTTGTACTTGCTGCTGCTATATCAGAAGAAATGGAATGATTGCGATTTAAATAAGCATGACTTGCGATTTCCTATCGATATTTTTACACTATCATTATGACACAGTCTACAATAGGTACTGCGGGTAGCCTTCAAATCATTTTATGAGGTATGCAGTACACTGTCGCTACCGAAGAGCTTAACATATCATTTATGCTGACGTTGCAATACAACTTTATGCGCATATAAACCGATCAACTTCCAAATGGAAATTCTAATCAAGTTTTAGTTGATAAATGTAATTTAATCAGATGAAGAAGTTTTAATATCCGATTATAAATTTGGGTTTGGCAGATATTCGTAGAACTGGCTATCATGATGAGCTAATGTATGTTAATACACAGCTTTCATTAGTACGCATACCGCTAGTGGTGGCCATTGGAGTAGTCACTGGCGCGTTAGTGGAGGGGATACTTGTGCTTGATGGTGCAGTATTGGAGCTAGTTACAGTAGTCATGGCTGTAGATGGCGTTGTCGATGGTGCTGTAGTTGGCAAAGTAGTAACTTTAGTAGTCGATTTACTGGTTACTTCGCTCGTTGTTCCAGCCAAAACTGTAGTTGTTGCCTTAGTGGTTAAATCGGTTGTTGCTTTGTTGGTGGTTGGCACAGTTATGGTAGGAGATGTTGAATCTGTAGTAGCGGCTGTTGTTGATCTTGTAGAGGGCTGTGTCGTTTTTGGAGTAGAGACTTGAGATAGGCTTGCATTTTGAGTAACCTCAGTAGTAATAACACTTTCACTTGCAGTGGTTGTTTCCATGGCAGCCAGTGAGGTGGCTTCAGAAGTCATCTCTGTAGTCGCTTCTGTTGTTCCATTGGTAGTCTCCTCCAAGGTGCTTTCCGTAGTTGTTTCTGCTGTTAAATCTGTAGTATTTCCATCAGTTGTACCTGTACTCCAATCGGTAGTTGCTTGCATAGCAAAATTGCTGCCTGTGGTAACTTCATTACCGTCGTCTGTAGCAGCTTGGCTAGTAGCCGCTATGGCTGCCACAGTGTTCTCAATTCCTGTGCTTGTTTCTGTAAATGCTTCTGTTGTTGCATTTGACGATGCTCTAGTTACGTCAGCCGTTACTCCAGTCGTTGCTTCAGTCGTTGATGGTGTCGTCGCTTCCGTAG
Organism: Trichoplax adhaerens; assembly: GCF_000150275.1. Classification (NCBI taxonomy): domain Eukaryota; kingdom Metazoa; phylum Placozoa; class Uniplacotomia; order Trichoplacea; family Trichoplacidae; genus Trichoplax; species Trichoplax adhaerens. The sequence continues at coordinate 174,120 of NW_002060970.1, forward strand.
TTGCTTCACTTGTTGATTCGGAGGTCGCTTCCGCAGTTACTTTAGTCGTCGCTTCGGCAGTGACCACGGCAGAGGTAGTTTCAGTAGCTGCTTCAGTCACGACCTCAGTTGCCTCGCTAGTACCGTTAGTGGTTGTTTCAGTCGTTGCTTCAGTCGTCGCTTCAGTCGTCGCTTCAGTCGTCGCTTCAGTCGTCGCTTCAGTCGTTGCTTCAGTGGTTGTTTCAGAGGTTGCTTCAGTCGTTGCTTCAGTCGTTGCTTCAGTCGTGGCTTCAGTCGTCGCTTCAGTCGTTGCTTCGGTCGTTGCTTCAGTCGTTGCTTCAGTCGTTGCTTCAGTCGTTGCTTCAGTCGTTGCTTCAGTCGTTGCTTCAGTCGTTGCTTCAGTCGTTGCTTCAGTCGTTGCTTCAGTCGTTGCTTCAGTCGTTGCTTCAGTCGTTGCTTCAGTCGTTGCTTCAGTCGTTACTTCAGTTGTTGCTTCAGTTGTCGCTTCAGTGCTCGCTTCAGTCGTTGCTTCAGTGCTCGATTCAGTCGTTGCTTCAGTTGTTGCTTCAGTCGTTGCTTCAGTCGTTGCTTCCGTGGTTACTTCCGTTGTTGCTTCAGTCGTCGCTTCAGTTGTCGCTTCAGTTGTCGCTTCCGTCGTTGCTTCCGTCGTTGCTTCCGTCGTTGCTTCAGTTGTTGCTTCAGTTGTTGCTTCGGTCGTCGCCTCAGTTGTCGCTTCAGTCGTTGCTTCAGTCGTTGCTTCAGTCGTCGCTTCAGTTGTTGCTTCAGTTGTTGCTACAGTTGTTGCTATTGTAGTCGCTTCAGTCGTTGGAACAGTGGCGTCTTGTCACAAGTACGTAATAAAATGTGTATCAGCGATATACAGTATAAAATGAAATAAAATGAATTCTAGTGTACTTATTTTACGATGTAATATGAATTAAGAGAGAGAATCGTTATCCAACTGAATATTGCAATTTTCTACTGCTCTAATGGAGCCGTTTAATGCATCGATTT